>NW_020175192.1:12883096-12888841 GCF_003031525.2 Neophocaena asiaeorientalis asiaeorientalis
CTTTTTTTGATTCTTGATTCTGCCACTCAATAGTTCTGCCTTCACTTTTCTCCATCTGTAAAAGGAGGATAACGATGGGACCTGCTGTTCAAGGCTGTTGTGAAGGTTAAATGAAATACTGTGTGAAAAGCATACAGCACCTTGCCTGAGTGCGTAGAAAACCTTGAATCCATATTAGCTATTATTACCGGTGATGATTCTTAGATACCCTGGTTAGTCGTGCCCAATATCAAAGAGTTAACTGACACCACCTCGAAGATCCACTTCCTGAACTGTCCCTCATCAGTTCATTTTTTAAAAATTAATTAATTAATTTATTTTTATTTTTGGCTGCATTGGGTCTTTGTTGCTGCACTTGGGCTTTCTCTAGTTGCCGGGAGCGGGGGCTACTCTTCGTTGCGGTGCGTGGGCTTCTCGTTGTACCCCCCGCCCCCCCGCATCAATTCTTAAGGCTTGATTTCTATCCAAGAAGGGTGTGGTCTGATGAAAATCATGGAGATGGATTTTCTCTTACTTACCTTTAACCACATAGTAAGGAGCATTTTTCTTATTTATTTAAAGCAAAATATTCACTGGATCTAAAATTATAAGGAAGGAGAAATATGAGAAGCCCTTTTATTATTTTCATGATAAAGGCAGCATATACTGAGCCTCTCCAAACTTCAAGGAGACAACTAAGTAAATTTTCTCATGAAATGTTGTAGCCCACCCTTGGGTCTCATTTACACTGCAGGCTTAAGGAATAGCCACATTTCCTTTCGATACTAGATGGGTAGTTTTGATACTCTAAAGTTAGTTAGAACCTCAAGCCCATGAATGTCCTCTCTGATAAGTTAGTAAGCATTTACAGGCATACCTCAGAGACGCTGTGGGTTCAGTTCCAGACCACGGCAATAAAGCGAATATCACACGCATTTTTTGGTTTCCCAACACATATAAAAGTTATGTTTACACGATACTGTAGTCTATTAAGTGTGCAATACCATTATGTATAAAAAACAATGTATATACCATAATTAAAAAATACTTTATTGCTAAAAATGCTAACCATCATCTGAGCCTTCAGCAAGTCTTAATCATTTTGCTGGTGGAGGGTCTTTCCTCGATGCTGATGCTGCTGACTGATCAGGGTGGTGGCTACTGAAGGCTGGGGTGGCCGTGACAATTTCTTATAAGACAGTGATGAAGTTCATCATGCCGATCGACTCTGTGTTTCACTTAAACACTTAGAGGCCATTTTAAGGCTAGTAACTGGCCTAATTTCAATATCACCGTGTTTCAGGGAGGCCTGAGGAGAGGGAGACAGGGGAAGGGCTGGTCATTGGAGCAGTCAGAACACAGACATTTATTGTTTACCATCATATATGAGCACAGTTCATGCCCCCAAACACAAGAGTAACACCAAAGATCACTGATCACGGATCGCCATAACAAATATAATAATGAAAACGTTTGAAATAGTGCAAGAATTACCAAAATTTGACACACAGACATGAAGTGAACAAATGCTGTAGGAAAAATGGCGCTGATAGACTTGCTCAAGGCAAGGTTGCCACAAACCTTCAATCTGTAAAAGACACAATGTCTGCGATGCACCATAAAGTGAAGGTCAGCCTAAGTAAATACATAAGTAAATAAATCAGAACTATTTTGAAAGTCTAAAGTAGCTGAAGTAAGTAAAAGTCCTGCATTTCTGGGAAGCTATGTTTTCTGAACTCTTGAAAGGTAAAGGGAGAGTAAGATAAAGACCAAGTAGGTTAACTAACTGTACTAGTTTCCTAGGATTGCCCTGGTTTTAGGTGCAGAATGTCTCCTGTCCTGGGAAACCCCTCAGTCTTGTGCACGCTGGGACATTTGGTCACCCTAAAATAAAGACTTACGTTGTGGTTGATGAAATTAAAATTCAGTGGAAAGGTTACTTATATATTATTTTCCAAATTATATATCTTTAATATAAATGGAGTAATATAAATAAAAACAGAAAAAGCATAATGACTAAATACTCTCCTAAGAAACTATCCATATACAGGCAAATCCTGGACAGTTTGTCCATGCAGTTATAGAGGTTCATTTGGTAGCACTTATTCTAATTGCAAACTTTTTCCCTACAAGGAAATAATGAGCCTTTATAGGGTTCTTTTGGAAATCCCAAACTTTAGCATGACACCAGATATCCTACAGGCTGAGAAAGGAGAAAGTTTCCAAAGGAAATTGCTTAACATTTTCAACGATGGGAGGTCAAGCAAGGGAAAAGGATGCGGTGACCTTCCAGAGAACAGTGCTGTTGGCACAGTGGGGACAGAAGCCAGATTACTGGGCCCAAGGAGGGACCCAGCAGCGGAGAGGCTCCAGACGGCCTGAGACCACTTCTGTAAGATGTCAGGGAAAGGAAGTAAACCAATGAGCCAGTAGCTAGGGGGCAAGAAAAACGTCTGTCAAGGTGGAGGAAAGTCTAGTGTGCTGAAGACAGAACAAAAGAAACCAGGGATGGAAAGCTTGCTTGGAGCTTGTTGCTACCAAGAGCAGAGGACTCCTGCCACCTGGGCCATTCAGACTGTTATCGAGAAATATTTTAATGGAAGACTCTGGCCCACGTGTCCAGGATCCTCCCTTCTAGCTAGCCACATCTTTTAAGGCCCAGCTCAAGACCTGGCCTCTATACATGTGCTCTCCCACTCCTTTAAATGACTTGTGCCGTCGCAGAGGGTCTGGACTCTAGGAGCAAGCCAGTTGCAATCATACGGCAGCAGCTAAAATGAAAACAGTGTCAGAATAATAAAAATAGGATAAACGTAAAGGTTTTGGAAAGTTTATAGCTTGGGTCCATGACATTGAGTAAACATCCAAGACAAGAAAACCTTTTTTTATTTTTTAATAAAGAAAAGACTGACATTTTATTATATCAAAATTAAGAACTTTCTTTTTTTTTAGAAAGACAAATTTATGTATTTTTATTGTCCTTCTTTTCTCAATAAAAGGTAGCCTTCTAAAAAAAATTAAGAACTTTCTTACATCAAAAAAATTTTTAGGGCTTCACTGGTGGCGCAGTGGTTGAGAGTCCGCCTGCCGATGCGGGGGACACGGGTTCGTGCCCCGGCCCGGGAAGATCCCACATGCCGCGGAGCGGCTGGGCCACTGAGCCTGCGCGGCCGGAGCCTGTGCTCCGCAACGGGAGAGGCCACAGTAGCGGGAGGGCTGCGTACCGAAAAAAAAAAAAAAATTTTTTAAAGAAAATGAAAAGACACTCTTAGTAAAGATATTGGCATAAACACAGCAAGGGATTAATAACAAGAACACATAAAGAACTCTCATAAATCAATAATAAAAACAAAAGAAAAATGGGCAAAGATTTTTACAGAAGAATACGCACCAACAAAACTACAAAGATATGTTCAACCTCATTAACGATGAGGGACATGCAAATGAGATACCATTTTATGGAATTCAACTGGCAAAAACTTAGAAGTCTAACGTGTTAGAAAGACTTCGAAGCAACAGTATCTTTTATATGTAAGACAAGAAAACCTTGAATAATCAGAGTCCCTATTCTCCAAACCGAGATTGTTTTTAGCTTTTAGGAAAACTCCAACACACGCAGGGCCACTTAACATTGGCAGGGTCTGGGGCAAGAGCACAAATGGAGGCCCATCTACCATACACCTAATCTTTAAATGTGCTACATCAGGCCAGTAAGTGTGGCTCACCCACACCCCTTTCATCCTAACCTGGGCTCTGTGAGGAGCCTGTGGGCTCACAGGAGCAATCAAGCTCCAGCCACACCCTGGAGGCCCAGGGATGTCCACATCAGCAACTCCTGAATGACTATGAAATACTGCCCACCTTCTCCAAGCAGGCTTCAGGCTGTTTGCACTGGGAATTTAGGGTCCTTCATACCAAGTGTGTTCCAGAAGGCTGAGGGGGCATATCCATTAACCCCTTGGCCCATCAGAAACTTTACCACGAGGGGTGTGGTGTCGCAAGAGGAGGACCAGCTTGTGTGCCGAGGCCAGGGTCCTTCTCGCCTGAGTTTAACAAACATACTGGACACATTATCATTTTCCAGTTATGTTTTATCACTGCATTCTCCCAGTCTGACTTTCAAATAACTCTTGGACAAGACTTTACAATAAGGCTTCCCACAACGTTGACTGTAACAGCTCAAGCAGGCTGAACAGCCCAGAAAGAATGTTCCTGCCGAGCACACTCAAACACAGCAGGCTTCGGCGCTCCAGTGAGAGGCCCCAAACGGGGTGTTCTCTGGTCCTATCCAGATAAAGCAAATTACAGATTATCTCCTGGCAAAGGAAAAGCAGAGTTTTTAAATACATTTGAGATGGAAATATAATCTTCTGACAGCTTCTGAAAGGGAGCAGTTTAGCCTGGGTTATTTAGATCAAACCCAAACCACTTCAGTTTACACTACGTGGGGTAGGGAGCTGATGCCTTCTCCAGTCTACTTCCCCAGGAACTAAAGCCTGGAGGAGGTGGCGTCTGACTCAAGAATACCTTGAAGGTGATGCTCTCAGGGGAATAACCCCACAAGGGGAGTTAGCACACCTGGCTCTTCTCTTCACCTGGCTGGTCAGTTGGGAGGTTGCTTCTTCTGGGCCTGTTGCCACCGCTGAGAATAAAACGGCCAGCCTAGATGATTTAGAATTTTCCTTGGGGCAGGAGGGTCTGGGGAACCCTTGAGCAATTTGATCTTCTAGGAAGCCCTGCAGGGTGAACACAGCTCACCTGTACCCTGTTAAGGTACTTGGAATATCTGGGCTTCACCTGGCCCCGGGAGCGTCCTCCAGTTACAGGATGTACCATCCCAGGCTGGATAACCATCACTGGGGCATATTTCCAGCTTGAGGTGCTCAGTCACTCTTTGAAGAGGCAAACGATTACTACTGCACCGAATTTGGGTCCCCAAATGACAGCAATATCATGTGTAGGGGGAGAGCCACGACTGTTAACTGGTGCATTTCACCAATTAAATTCGGCTTTGTGTCTCAAAACAATTTGCTTCATTATCAACCAAGCTGGAGTCAATGATGGAGGTGATATTCGGAGGCCTGATAGATTTCAAGGTTTGGGTAAATTCTGAAGAAATTACTTGGTATAGATGTCATTTCAAAGAAACTTCCTCAACTAGTAAACAAACAAACAAATAAATAAAATAAACCTTCAAGTTGAGCACTGGGCTGCAAATTTTGCTTGAAATAGCTGCCATTTTCTTAAACCTACAGCATAACAAGTACCGTAGAGTTGGGGCTATGGTATTTGTTTTCCGGGGCTGTTGGGAGGATGAATGGGATACCCCAGATAAAAGGGTGCGTGGCCCCCCCTACCCCACCCCCAATCAGGCCGGTAAGGAGCCTGCTCAGAGCCTTCTGTCTCTGTCGGTCTGGCACAAAATAGGGCCTCAATAAATATTTACCAAGTGCATGAACGGTTGCCTGCTTTTCTCCTTTTGTTTAGTCACACTCTCCTTTTAAGCTCCTACAAAGAAACCCAGGGCCCTGCATGCTGCCAGTTCCACTAGGGTGTGGATGTAGAGCATGTAGAGGAAGGGGGATGAGGAATCAGTAAGGGAGGCCAGGGATCCGAAACGAGAGGGAGGAAGAAAAAGATATGATTAGAGGCGCAGGGCCAACAAAGAGCCAGACGCAGGCGAACCCAAGCGCTCTGCACCCGGGACGGGCCCCAGGCGCGCCTCCAGCCCAGCGCAGTCCACGCCGCCGGCGTGCACCGGGCGAG
>NW_020175192.1:12888875-12981299 GCF_003031525.2 Neophocaena asiaeorientalis asiaeorientalis
GCCGCCGGTCGCCGAGGGCTGGTAGGAAGGGAGGAGCGGGAGCGAAAGGGCCCCGGAGACTGGCGCCCGCCGGGGCGCAGCGCGGCATGTAGCTGCGGGCTCCCGCGCGAGGGTGTCGGCCCGGCCCCGCCATGGCTGGGACGGACAGCGGGAACCTGAAGACGGTGAGGCTGTGGCGGGACGCCGCCCTGCGCGCCAGGAAGCTGCGGAGCAACCTGCGCCAGCTCAGCCTCAGCGCGGCCGGGGGCTGCCCGGGGACCGACCAGCTCGACTCTCCCGACGCGCCCCAGCTTGTGCTGCCGGCCAACATCGGGGACATTGAGGTGCTGAACCTGGGGAACAACGGCCTGGAGGAGGTGCCCGACGGGCTGGGCTCGGCGCTGGGCAGCCTCCGCGTCCTGGTCCTGCGCCGGAACCGCTTCGCCCGGCTGCCCCCAGCGGTGGCCGAGCTGGGCCATCACCTAACCGAGCTGGACGTGAGCCACAACCGGCTGAGCGTCCTAAGCGCCGAGGTGGTGAGCGCCCTGCGCGAGCTGAGGAAACTCAACCTCAGCCACAACCAGCTGCCCGCCCTGCCCGCCCAGCTGGGTGCGCTGGTCCACCTGGAGGAGCTGGACGTCAGCTTTAACCGCCTGGCGCACCTGCCCGACTCCCTCTCCTGCCTCTCCCGCCTGCGCACCCTCGACGTGGACCACAACCAGCTCACGGCTTTTCCGTGGCAGCTGCTGCAGCTGGCGGCCCTGGAGGAGCTCGACGTGTCCAGCAACCGGCTGCGGGGCCTACCTGAGGATATCAGTGCCCTGCGTGCCCTCAAGATCCTCTGGCTGAGCGGGACCGAGCTTGGCACCCTGCCCAGCGGCTTCTGCGAGCTGGCCAGCCTGGAGAGCCTCATGCTGGACAACAACGGGCTGCAGGCTTTACCCGCCCAGTTCAGCCGCCTGCAGCGACTCAAGATGCTCAACCTCTCTTCCAACCTCTTGGAGGAGTTCCCTGCCGCGCTGCTGCCCCTGGCTGGTCTGGAGGAGCTCTACCTTAGTCGCAACCAGCTCACTTCTGTGCCGTCCCTGATCTCGGGCCTGGGCCGTCTTCTCACCCTGTGGCTGGATAATAACCGGCTCCGCTACCTGCCTGATTCCATCGTGGAGCTCACGGGCCTGGAGGAGCTGGTCCTGCAGGGGAACCAGATCGCTGTGCTGCCAGACAACTTTGGCCGGCTCTCCCGGGTGGGCCTGTGGAAGATCAGGGACAACCCGCTGATCCAGCCCCCCTACGAGGTCTGTATGAAGGGCATCCCCTACATCGCAGCTTACCAGAAGGAGCTGGCTCATTCCCAGCCGGCGGTCCAGCCCCGCCTCAAGCTGCTCCTGATGGGCCATAAAGCTGCGGGAAAGACCCTGCTCCGTCGCTGCCTGACCGAGGACAGAGTGGAGGGGAACCAAGGAGGAGGGGACAAGGAGAAGAGCCACCCGCCTTCACCTCCTCCTGCGAGCAAGGGCATCGAGGTGACCAGCTGGACAGCGGATGCCTCCCGGGGCCTGCGGTTCATCGTGTATGACTTAGCTGGGGATGACAGTTATGAGGTGATTCAGCCCTTCTTCCTCTCCCCGGGGGCCCTTTATGTGCTGGTGGTGAACTTGGCCACCTATGAGCCGCTCCGCTTTCCCACCACCGTGGGCTCCTTCCTGCATCGGGTAGGGGCCCGGGTGCCTCACGCTGTGGTGTGCGTTGTGGGCACGCACGCCGACCTCTGCGGGGAGCAGGAGCTGGAGGAGAAGTGTCTGGACATCCACCGCCAGATCGCCCTGCAGGAGAAGCATGACGCTGAGGGGCTGAGCCGGCTGGCCCAGGTGGTGGATGAGGCACTGGCCCGGGACTTTGAGCTCCGCTCCGCCAGCCCCCATGCAGCCTACTACGGTGTGTCCGACAAGAACCTTCGGCGGCGCAAGGCCCACTTTCAGTACCTGCTCAACCACCGGCTGCAGATCCTCTCCCCTGTGCTGCCCGTGAGCTGCAGGGACCCACGCCAGTTACAGCGCCTGCGGGACAAACTGCTCTCAGTGGCCGAGCACCGGGAAATCTTCCCCAACCTCCACAGAGTACTGCCTCGGTCCTGGCAGGTGCTGGAGGAGCTGCACTTCCAGCCCCCTCAGGCGCAGCGGCTCTGGCTCAGCTGGTGGGACTCGGCTCGCCTGGGCCTGCAGGCCGGCCTGACCGAGGACCGGCTGCAGAGCGCCCTCTCCTACCTGCACGAGAGCGGCAAGCTGCTCTACTTTGAGGACAGCCCGGCCCTCAAGGAGCACGTCTTCCACAACCTCTCCCGCCTCATCGACATCCTCAACGTCTTCTTCCAGAGGGATCCTTCCTTGCTGCTGCATAAGCTGCTCCTGGGGACCAGCGGCGAGGGCGAGGCTGAGAGCCGGGGTGAAAGCTCCCCGCTGATGGCGCCGCCCGCCCCAAGCCAGGATGCGCTCCGGGCCACCCAGCTCCATCATTATGTGGAAGGCTTTCTGCTGCATGGGCTCCTGCCGGCCCACGTCATCCGGCTGCTGCTGAAGCCTCACATCCAGGCTCAGCAGGACCTGCAGCTCCTGCTGGAGCTGCTGGAGAAGATGGGACTCTGTTACTGCCTCAACAAAGCCAAGGGCAAGCCTCTGAATGGGTCCACGGCCTGGTACAAGTTCCCGTGCTATGTGCAGAACGAGGTGCCCCACGCGGAGGCCTGGATTAACGGGACCAACCTGGCCGGGCAGTCCTTTGTGGCTGAGCAGTTGCAGATTGAATATAGTTTTCCCTTCACCTTTCCACCCAGCTTGTTTGCACGCTACAGCGTCCAGATCAACAGCCATGTGGTGCACAGGTCGGATGGCAAACTTCAGATCTTTGCATACAGAGGGAAAGTCCCTGTGGTGGTGAGTTACAGACCTGCCAAGGGGGTCCTGCAGCCGGACACCCTGTCCATTGCCAGCCACGCATCCTTACCGAACATATGGACGGCATGGCAAGCCATAACCCCCTTAGTAGAGGAACTGAATGTCCTACTTCAGGAATGGCCTGGACTGCACTACACTGTACACATTCTCTGTTCTAAGTGCCTTAAGAGAGGGTCACCCAATCCACACGCTTTCCCAGGTAAGAGGGGAGAGGGATGTGTCTCCCTTGCGGTATGTTTTAAGATGCATTTTGGGAAGATACTTGTTTCTCCTTTGGCAGACTGTTTGCTTAACCTCACTGGCTCCCCAGGAAAGCTTTTCAAGGAAAATAGAGGGGGATTTGGGGACAAGCAAAAGGCAGTAAGTATGTTAGCTATATGAACACAGTCCCCAGTATCATGTATCATACTCTTCTAATAGAAAGACTCAAACTTCCAAAGTGGGTTCCAGTCAGAACATTTCGGATCTCCGTTTTCCTCTTCCCAATTCAGCCCGCCTTTCCTGGAAGGAAATTTCAGATGGTTGAACAGATGAGTGGTGTCTGATGCCGAGCCCTGGGCTATAATGCTTATTAGACACATGTCGAAGGGGTGCTCTGAGTTTGAGATGTCTAGTCTCATATTCTTTTGTTTAAGTTCAGAGTGTGACCATAATGCAGAAATTATTGCTCCTTTTTCTTAAGAAATTCCACAGAAGAATGTTTTGTAATCGGGGTGAATGATGGATTAGTAAAGATAAAAGTGTCGGTCTGTAAGGCATGACTCAATCCTGGGATCACTGTTTCACCCACTGCACTCTAGGGCATGAAAGAGAGATTACTGAAATCTCTAAGGGGAGTTTTTGGGGTATTTCTTGGTGATTTTGTGCTTTACCAACATCTTAAGGCCTGGTTTTTGGTTAAGTGTTGGAGAGTGGAGCTTTATGGAGGTGCTTTGTAAGAGATGGAAGGGACAAGAAACTGACACAAGTTTTTGGGTTTTTGTTGTTTTTTCTTTCCTCTTTTGGGGAGTGTTTTCCAGCAGACTTTTTTTTTTTAAACTGTTTCAGGTGAGTGGGAGAATTCCAGGACTGGTAGGATTTTTCAAGCCTGGTTAATTGGTATCTAAGTGTCTATTTGGGAACGGGTCCATTTCTTCACCCTTTGGAACTCTTCTCTAAACAGCTCTGATTTTTGTGAAGCAGGCTTAGTTAACATTCCAAGTGTCCTAAGGACAAACCCAATAATAGCATCACTGCCAGTTTCTCCCCTCGGTCCCCCACCTCTGGGTACATTGAGGGGGGTGATGAAATGGAAGACTGTACGCCACTGTCATCTTTGTCCTAGTCTGAATGCTGCTCGTAATAGTATCAGGAAGGAATTGGACACCAATATTTCCGAAGGTAACATCTCCCCGTTGCCCTAGATCTGGGCTGAGTTTAATTCATCAGCTGAAAAAAGCTACCATATCCAGTTACCAGTCAATTAAGCTGTCCATTCTGTATGATTATCTGGTGTCTCCTCACAGTTTGTGACTTGGTAGCCCTTTCAGTTTGTTTTATATTTGCCATTGTCTTTATTCATGAAAGCAAAATTCTTCTCTATTGTGCCACTAAATTGAAGAAAGTGGTTGAGAATTACATATTCACAGAGCATATTATTGAAGGAGCTACTTAAAGCCAGTTCTTAACACAAAGATGGAGCATTAATAAAACTGGTGTTATTAACAACAAAGGGGAACACACAGGTTATTGAACAAGTAAGGATCTGTGCAGAGGAATTCAAAGAACTTTGAAGAGTAAACAATGAGGCTGATTTTTTTTTTCTAATCTCAGCTCTTTATTTTTTAACAGTCATAAATTCCACAAACAAGCTGTCTCCAGATGCAGAGACAACCCCATTCTCTTGTTATTGTTTTGCCTTTTTGTCTTTCAAGGAGGTCACCTGGTTTGCTATGATCCAGGCTATAGGGAAGAGGTGGCTTTTTCAACGTAAAAAGCAATTAAATGATTGAAAATTGTCAAATTATCTTATGTAGTGAGTAGGAATAACTCATCAGCTGTTTTTATAATATGGACTGTAGGTTTCTGTCTTGTTCATGGTCAGAGAAAGAAATTATCTTTTTTGCTTCGTTCAGGATTGATTTCTGTCAAAAGCAGCAGAGGGTACAGAGTAGCGGGAAAAGATGATTATAGTGTATTTATTACATTAAGAAGACAGAGAAAACCACATTTTCCTCTTTCATAATTTTCTGTGATAGCCATCATTTGTTAGTATTTGTCACAATTCTGAAAGATTTGAGAAGAGCTAAAATAATGAAAAGCTAGAAGGTGATGTAGGAACAAACATATAACGTTTGGTGTTGTTAGTGAGGGCATACATTTAAAAATACGCTCAATGAGTCCCTGGATTATTAAAATATGTTGTAACTCAGCAGAAACCTTTGAATCTCTTGGTAGCCTTTGTTTCTTTAAGAAGTCATTTTGCTTTTTAGAGACATGAAAAAAGTTGGTAGCCTTTTATTTCTTTAAGAAGTCATTTTGCTTTTTAGAGACATGAAAAAAGTTGGTAGCCTTTTATTTCTTTAAGAAGTCATTTTGCTTTTTAGAGACATGAAAAAAGTTGGTTACTTAGTTTTACATTTTATTAAAGTGTCAGGTTATCTTGTAAATTAGCAATTTTATATACAATGGTGAAAAAACACTTAAATTTGTTTCAGCTTCAAGACATTAAGATTAAATAGGAAATTAAAGTGTCTCCTTTGATTTTATATGGAAGAAACGAAGTGGCATTATTATCTTAAAAAGTGTGTGTGTGTGTGTGTGTGTGTGTGTCTGTGTGTGTGTGTGTGTGTCTGTGTAGCCCATTTTGGCCCTGTCCCTGTGGATGGGACATTGAATTTTCTGGCCTGAGCTGTACTGAGGTAGTTGGCCTAGGGAAGTATAACGCTAGATTTCTCTTTTCTTATTTTGATTTACAAAAGAAATGCAATGTTTTGGAAAATCCTGTCACCAGGCCACTTGTTTCGAAAAGTTCTTGTAAGAAAGATTTAAGCACTGTGTCAGAGAGGTCACCTGTTTGTTTCATTTGAGAGAAATGGGTTGGGTGATAAGAGAGGCTTTCGGAAACTCAAAGAAGGCCCATGATGCAGCCTACATGTCAGGTGTGAGTCTTTATTACTTTCTGCAACTTTACTGCCGGCACCTGACAGCCAGGTTGCCTCCTGCTTAACGAGGGAACTCTGTGGAGTGTTCTTGGCCTTGAGTAAGTTGCTTCTTGCAGGATATTTATCTATGCTCTCATTCTTTTCCACCAACATGACATCTAAACCAGGAGAGCTGACTGCTCCTGAGGTTGGATAATGTGTGGCCTACGGATGTAAGATGTGGAGGTAAGGGCGGAGGTCCACAGCGAGATTCTGGTGCTTTGCTATTTCAGTATTTGAAAGGATGCTGTGTGTTTTTAAATTGGAAGAGTGCATCTTGGTGAGTTGAACTTGGGCCGCGTGTGATTTTTCATGAAATATCCTACTCTCCAAATTATTCAAGGTCACTCTTAAGAATAATTAGAAAGCAGCCCAGAGCAGTAGGCAGAGAACTGGTAGATGATCTTTTATGTATTTGATCCCTTTCATTCACTCAGTTGCTCAGCAGCCTGCCGCTTCTCCCTAGTCAAGTGCCTTTTGTCCTTGTTTAATTTCTTACACACTCTGTACCTCTCTGAAGCCCTCAGTGAATTTTGCCTTGTTCTGTAGCTGTTTGTGTAGGTCATAATATCTCTTTGATTAGCTTGTTCACTTGCTTCCTCCAAGCAGGAAACATGCCTGAGGCTTTGTGGCTTCTGTAAGAGCCTCTCAACTGTCTGCTGGATGATTGGTCTTTGTGAGAAATCTTTTTGTTTTCTTTGATAGTCACATACTCTGTCACATTCCCAGGTGGTACTCTTGCAGTCATCTCGCTTTGTCCTGTGTCCCAGCTTCCCTCCCCCACACTTGTCCCTCTGGTGTTCTCATCGTCACTATATTACTGGCCTTGCCCTTGAATGGGCCCTTCACTTTGACCACTGAAGCAAAGCAAAATTCTTGCCTTGTTCTATCTCAGTTTTAGAGTTCCTGGAATTTGAGCATGACCTAGTTGCTTAGATTGAATTAGTCATTGTTTTTAATTTTGCAAAGGTTATTAAATATCTTTCTGGTTTGGCTTTATTAATACTGACGCTGCTCGGCTTTTGTTTTTGTGGAGAGTCCTCTTTGAACTCTCTTGGGCTTTGTTTCATAGAAACATCAAAACCTTCATCATGCAGTAGATGAAAGAAACTCCCTGCATAACAGAATTCAAAGACTTGAAAGGCCTTTGGAGTGTTCAAATTATTTTGAATATTAGGTGCCTCTTCTTTAAACTCTAGAATAAACTCTCAAGTCCATCCCTGCACAAGTTTAGAATTTCCTAGAGAAAGTATTTTTTAATTTGTTAACAGACATTTTGTGTCGTCCTCTGCCACCTGCTCGTCTCATCCTCCAGGAAACCTCACCTATTTTAGTTCTTACTCATTTTCTTCATCTGAACACCTAGAACACGTATAGTGTGTACTTCACAGGGTTGTTTTGAGCATTAGGTGAGAGACTGTGTCGGGGAAAGCAGTTACCCCCCGTGTCTGGAGGAAGTGAGGGTGGGGATGGCTGATATGGGAGTGAACATTTCTGGTTGATTTCTCCCTTCACCCACCAACTTGCTTCTCACCATGGGAGTCTGTTTTGATTAAGGATCTGACCATCCATCCATTAGGGAGCTTTTTTTTTTTTTTAAAACGCAGGGGACCAGTAGTGCTGGTCTCATCTCTTGCCCTCTCTTGTCTGCTGCAGCCGAGGCCCTTCGGGGCTGGAGAGGAGAGTTGTTTGTGTTTCAGGCTCTGCTTGGGGCAGGCCCAGCCAGGTCTCTGTTCCCCTGGTTCAGCTGCTCTGATTGCAAAACCAGGTGTCAGGTTGCTGTCAGGTTTACTGTCCTCTGGGGGCCAGCTACCTTCACTTCAGTGGGGAGGGCTGTGGAGGCCTCATTTTGGCCTGCCTTCCACAAACCTGCTCTGGCACTCGTGAAGCTGACCCTCGGATCCCCATTTAGTGCCTCCAGTCTGCATGGCCTGTAGAACCCAGAGTGATTGACAGACATCTCAGACAGCCACAGCATACGTACGATGACATGTCTTTCTTGAACCACCAAGACCCTCTCCGTGAAAGGTGTGGCAGTTTGCTCTGAGGTTGTACCCTCACTTCCCTGAGTTCTGATGTCTCATGTGACGGCACACCGCGCCCTGGACGGTGCCTGGCACAGGGCCGAGCAGGTAGAAGGGATTCAAAGCGGATTGGTTATTTTTCAAGAACTAAAAAAATTCTAGTGTTTCTTAATTGATTCCTTGGCAGAGTGGTGTTTTTTAGGTTGCTTGTGATGTTTTTTATCTCAAAGTGTGTACTTTTTTTTTTTTTTTTTTTTTTGTGGTACGCGGGCCTCTCACTGTTGTGGCCTCTCCCGTTGCGGAGCACAGGCTCCGGACGCGCAGGCTCAGTGGCCATGGCTCACGGGCCCAGCCGCTCCGCGGCATGTGGGATCTTCCCGGACCGGGGCATAAACCCGTGTCCCCTGCATCGGCAGGCGGACTCTCAACCACTGTGCCACCAGGGAAGCCCTCAAAGTGTGTACTTTAAGAGAAGAATGTATAATTTTCCCATGGGATTTTTCTGCCACATCAATCCCTGCCCTTTGTGTACATCCTCCTGACTCTTACAGAGATGGGGGAGGAGTGGGCGACGGGCAGCTTATCAGGATGAAGGTGAGTGAAGGGTGGAAATTGGCTACAGAAAGCTTCCACCACCTGACATCACAGTCGCTCTCCTTGAGGCAGTGGGCACTCCCCTCCCTCCTGTCTCATAGCTCTTTTTTTCTTTTATTTTTTTGGGAATTTTTGAATTTTTTTTATACAGCAGGTTCTTATTTGTTATCCATTTTATACATATTAGTGTGTACATGTCAATCCCAATCTCCCAATTCATCACACCATACCCGCCTACCCCCTGCCCCCATTGTCCACTTTCCCCCCTTGGTGTGTCCATAGGTTTGTTCTCTATATCTGTGTCTCTATTTCTGGCCTGCAAACCGGTTCATCTGTACCATTTTTCTAGGTTCCACATATATGCATTAATATACGATATTTGTTTTTTCTGAGTTACTTCACTCTGTATGACAGTCTCTAGATCCATCCACGTCTCAACAAATGACCCAATTTTGTTCCTTTTTATGGCTGAGTAATATTCCATTGTATATATGTACCACATCTTCTTTATCCATTCATCTGTCGATGGGCATTTAGGTTGCTTCCATGACCTGGCTATTGTAAATAGTGCTTCAGTGAACATGGGCGTGCATGTGTCTTTTTGAATTATGGTTTTCTCAGGGTATATGCCCAGTAGTGGGATTGCTGGTAATTGTAGTTTTAGTTTTTTAAGAAACCTCCATACTCTTCTCCATAGTGGCTGTATCAATTTACATTCCCACCAACAGTGCAAGAGGGTTCCCTTTCCTCCACACCCTCTCCAGCATTTGTTGTTTGTAGATTTTGTGATGATGCCCAATAGTAGTGGTGAGAGTGGACATCCTCGTCTTGTTCCTAATCTTAGAGGAAATGCATTCAGTTTTTTACCATTGAGAATGATGTTTGCTGTGGGTTTGTCGTACACCGGTTTTGCTGCATCCCATAGGTTTTGGATCATGGTGTTTTCATTGTAATTTGTCTCTAGGTATTTTTTGCTTTCCTCTTTGATTTCTTCATTGATCTCTTGGTTATTTAGTAACATATAGTTTAGCCTCCATGTGTTTGTGTTTTTTACGTGTTTTCCCCTGTAACTGATTTCTAATCGCATAGTGTTGTGGTCAGAAAAGATGTTTGAAATGATTTCAATTTTCTTAAATTTACCAAGGCTTGATTTGTGACCCAAGATGTGATCTATCCTGGAGAATGTTCTGTGTGCACTTGAGAAGAAAGTGTAATCTGCTATCTTTGGATGGAATGTCCTGTAAATATCAATTAAATCTATCTGGTCTACTGTGTCATTTAAAGCTTGTGTTTCCTTATTAATTTTCTGTTTGGATGATCTGTCCTTTGGTGTAAGTGAGGTGTTCAAGTCCCCCACTATTGTTGTGATTTCCTCTTTTATACCTGTTAGCAGTTGCCTTATGTATTGAGGTCCTCCTATGTTGGGTGCATATATATTTATAATTGTTATATCTTCTTCTTGAATTGATCCCTTGATCATTATGTAGTGTCCTTCCTTGTCTCTTTTTTTAATAAATTTATTTATTTATTTATTTTTTGGCTGTGTTGGGTCTTTGTTGCTGTGCGCGGGCTTTCTCTAGTTGCGGTGAACAGGGGCTATTCTTTTTTGCGGTGTGTGGGTTTCTCATTGCAGTGGCTTCTCGTTGTGGAGCATGGGCTCTAGGCGTATGGGCTTCAGTAGTTGTGGCACGTGGGCTCAGTAGTTGTGGCTGGTGGGCTCAAGAGCTCAGGTTCAGTAGTTGTGGCACATGGGCTTAGTTGCTCCGCGGCATGTGGGATCTCCCCGAACCAGGGCTCGAACCCATATCCCCTGCATTGGCAGGCAGATTCTTAACCACTGCACCACCAGGGAAGTCCCCTTCCTTGTCTCTTGTAGCATCCTTTATTTTAAAGTCTATTTTACCTGATAGTATTGCAATTACAGCTTTCTTTTGATTTCCATTTTCATGGAATATCTTTTTCCATCCCCTCACTTTCAGTCTGTATGTGTCCCTAGGTCTGAAGTGGGTCTATTGTAGACGGCATATATACGCGCATCTTGTTTTTATATCCATTCAGCCCGTCTGTGTCTTTTGGCTGGGGCATTTAATCCATTTACATTCAAGGTTATTATTGGATGCATGTTCCTGTTAACCATTTTCTTAATGGTTTTGGGATTGTTTTTGTAGGTCCTTTTCTTCTCTTGTGTTTCCCACTTAGAGAAGTTCCTTTAGCATTTGTTGTAGAGCTGGTTTGGTGGTGCTGAATTCTCTTAGCTTTTGCTTGTCTGTAAAGCTTTTGATTTCTCTATCGAATCTGACTGAGATCCTTGCTGGGTAGAGTAATCTTGGTTGTAGGTTCTTCCCTTTCATCACTTTAAGTATGTCATGCCACTCCCTTCTGGCTTGTAGAGTTTCTGCTGAGAAATCAGCTGTTAACCTTATGGGAGTTCCCTTGTATGTTATTTGTTGTTTTTCCCTTGTTGCTTTCAATAATGTTTCTTTGTCTTTAATTTTTGCCAATTAGAGTACTGTGTGTCTCGGCATGTTTCTCCTTGGGTTTATCCTGCCTGGGGCTCTGTGCCCTTCCTGAACTTGGGTGGCTATTTCCTTTCCCATGTTGGAAGTTTTTGACTGTAATCTCTTCAAATATTTTCTCTGGTCCTTTCTCTCTCTTCCTTCTGGGACCCCTATAATGCAAATGTTGTTGTGTTTAATGTTGTCCCAGAGGTCTCTTAGGCTGTCTTCCTTTCTTTTCACTCATTTTTCTTTATTCTGTTCCATGTCATAGCTCTTTCTTTCTAACTAGCCTCCTACCCTTCCTTGACATTGGCCTCAAGGAGTGGGAAAGTATAAATGGTAAGGAGAGTGAAGGTCTGATGGTGGCAATGCAGGAAAGAAGGTGTTTTCCGTGGTGTGTCCCAGCTGTTTTGCCTTCTTCCAAGTGCTGTTGCTTTCCAGAAGCTCCTTCCAGGTTTCTTGCTGGTTTGAGTTCAGGGGAGACCGTAGAAGAGTTGCTGGCCGGAACAAACGCAGCGATGGTTTGTGTGTGCTATACTCTGTGGTAACAACTCCCAGACACCACTGCCAGCGGGCCTGACTTATTCATGGAGAGCGAGGAGAAAACATTTTCAGTTATTTTTATTTTTGGCGCAGAATGCAAGAAAACATTTTCTCGTTTTTCCTTCCTCGACCTAATCTCTTAGCTGCAAATAGTGATGCCTTGTTTCTTAAAGAGTAAATTAGCGAAAAACCATCAGCAAACTTCTTTCTCTTTAGCTGTCGGTTTACAGATGGCAAGGAATACTGAAGGAGAAAGAAAGTGGGAGTGGGGAGCATGGGAGCAGGGGAGAGGCATTCAGGTCCTGGTGAGTTACTGAGGTGGGTTTGCATGGCCATTGCGAGCCTGGAGCCTGTTTTACCGCCTCAGGAAGGAACTTCCTGCCCTGGACTGGCAGTCCTAGGCACCCGGGCTGTCCCAGCTGTTTCCTTCGCTTTTGCAAATCTGTGCACAAGGGTGCTTAGGAGAAGGGCAAGGAGGAAAGGAAGTTGTGTAAGTTGTTGTGTTAAGTTGTATCAAGACCGCTCTTTGAGGGTTCCCTGTTTTGTGCCTGCCTTTCTGCTTTTTGGGTGGGGCGGCTTTACCGAGTCTAGCCCTGTAGCTTTCTGCCTCCTTTTTATCCAGGTGAAATTCACATACATGAAATTAACCTTTTTTTTTTTTGCGGTACGCGGGCCTCTCACTGCCGTGGCCTCTCCCATTGCGGAGCACAGGCTCCGGACGCGCAGGCTCAGCGGCCATGGCTCACGAGCCCAGCCGCTCCGCGGCATGTGGGATCCTCCCGGACCGTGGCACGAACCTGTGTCCTCTGCATCGGCAGGCGGACTCTCAGCCACTGCGCCACCAGGGAAGCCCAAAATTAACCTTTTTTTAAAAAAAAATTATTTATTTTTGGCTGTGTTGGGTCTTCATTTCTGTGTGAGGGCTTTCTCTAGTTGTGGCAAGTGGGGGTCACTCTTCATCACGATGCGCGGGCCTCTCACTATCGTGGTCTCTCTTGTTGCGGAGCACAGTCTCCAGACGCGCAGGCTCAGTAGTTGTGGCTCACGGGCCTAGTTGCTCCGCGGCATGTGGCGTTTTCCCAGACCAGGGCTGGAACCCGTGTCCCCTGGCAGGTAGATTCTCAACCACTATGCCACCAGGGAAGCCCAACCGTCTTCTTTTAATGTAAAGTTTTTTGTTTTTTTTTAATGAGTAACATAGGCAAAATTAAAGTCAAAATTTTATTTAAAGAATTCATGTTATGATTCCCTCCACTGCCAGTCACCTTAGTTCCTCAGTGTTTGAGTCATAATCTTCAAGACAGCCCTTTTAAAAAGAACTTTTGCTCAGACCACAGTTGTCATATTAGTAAGTCCACAGTTGTGTTTAGTTGGGATTCTTTGATCTCTACTTGAATACGGAGATGCTTCAAAAATTCCCCACCTGTAATCTTTGGGCTCCAGTTTCTTCAAGCAATTTACTTCAGGGCCCTGAAAGTTAAATTGTAGGAAGTACATTGATATTTTGGCAGATGATCTAAAATATATTGTTCCTTCATCATTTCTAATATTGAAAAGCTTTGTGACATCCAGTTTTCACTCACAAGCCTAGCAAAACATGTTACAGATCTCCTTGTCACCACTGCAGTAAACTTACTGTGATGGAAACGAATCCTATGTCTCAGTGTGGCCACATCAGTAATACCTGGACACCATGCACAACAGTTCCCATTTGCATCTAGAATGAAGCTTGAAATGAACCATTTTACAGTGAACAGTTCCCTGGCATTTAGTGTAATCACAGTGCTATGCAGCCACAGCTGTAAGTCAGGTGCTTCTGGAGGGAAGGAGCCGATCAGGTTGGTGGTTTTCTTCCTGGGGCGAATGTTCTGGAATTCTTTTGCCAGACTCTTTGTGGCAGCTTTCCTTCTAAGACATGACTTGAGAAGGGATTTTTAAGCTAGGCCTTGAGATGCCACGTTGATGAATATCTTTTAGCACAGCTGCCATGAGAATCCTCTTCCTTAGTGTCGATGAGAGGACAGAAAGTAGGACATGGAGACTTCTGGTCTGTGCTGTGCATATGTGACTTAATTGGGGGCTGACACACAAAGGACATGTAGGAGAGAAGCACAAATAAGTACCGTGTAATTACTGTCTTCTGTACAGTGCTTTTTTCCCATATAGATTTTTTTTTTTTTTGCGGTACGTGGGCCTCTCACTGTTGAGTCTTCTGTATAGTGCTTTTTTCCCATATAGATTTTGAGTAGAGTTCTGGAATGATTGGCAAGGCCATAGGCAGGTATGAGGGTTAAGGGGATGGGGTTGCATTGATTCAAAATTAGGTTGTTACCAGATTAGGCAGACAAGTGTACCATACGTTTATGAGCTGGTTGCTGTCATCAATCACTGCTGAGTACCTTCTGTAAACAGAAGTCTGTACCAAACTGGGATTTTTAGGAGAATAAAATAAAATACCTGGCTGTGGTCATGAGGAGCTGAGATGGGATTTTGGTTGATGTAATTGCTGACTCTGGTACATGTGGAATCTGACTATATATGGAGAAATTCATTGCATGTTTGAGGAATGACTGGAAGAAACTGGCTTTTGATTTTCTAGAAGAAAATGTCATATGGAAAAAAATCAGGTATAATTTTGAATTTGCTTGACATAGTCATTCTTTTCAGTTATCTACAGTTTAGGTCATTTGTTTGCGAGAAATCTCAGGCAGATCTCGAGAGGATGCTGAAAAAGGAAAAGGCATTGTTTCTGAGGATTTCTCAAAACTTCCAAAACTAATCAGCCTTTTAAGAGGAGGGAAGTGCCTCCTCTTCAGGAATCTTTTACATGTTTCAGAGTCATTTATGGATTTGCTTCTGTTTTGAGAGGGATTGCCATCAGCAATGATTTCTGAACCCCGAAGACTGCATGAACACTGCCTCCAAAGACAGTCTAAATTAAATCGGGTACTGCCATATTAAAAAGATATGGCTGCTATTTAGAGATGTCTTTGTTGAGGGACACTTTGTTGGGGTGGTTTACTATTCTTAGCATATTAAATGTTGAGAGAATTAAAGAGTTAATTTTCTTGGGTCCTCCCCACTCCTAAAATGAAGCATGTGATCTGAACATTGTATTAGTACTGTGTTACAGTAGTAGTGAATTTGGAGGTAGTAGAACACGCCTCCCTTTCTTTCTTTCTTTTTTTTTTTTTTGAAAAGAGGATGTTTAGAAAAAAGGTAATGGAGAAGGAAAATATAAAATCAAAACAATATTTCTCCTAGGTACTGTTGTTTTATCAACTTTATTACTGTTCCCATGAGATTCTTATTGTTCATGCCATGGAGGTTATTATTGTATTAATTATCACATCATTCTAAGGGTATAGGGTTGGGAGAAAATGTGATAATCGGTGACACTGTTGAGTTCCTGTCATGTTCTAGAGACAGTGCTAAGTGCTTCTTATGGGTGATCTCACTGAATCCCCCCAACAACCCTAGGGGGTTGATATTGTCATTGTCCTGACTTTCAGGGGGAGAAATTGAGTATCAGAAAGTTAAGTGAGTCCCCCAGAATTAGAACACTCTGGGATTTCAGCCCCGACCCTCTGCTTCTACCCTCTGTCCTGCTCTGCCCCTCGGGGTCAGGTTGCCCACTACCCTCCAGGGTACACAAACTCACCTCTGTCCCCCTCTTTCCTAGATGTCCATTCTGTGTCACTGCGTGCTGTTCACTGTCTCAGTGTTGGACATACAGGGTCTGGTAAGGCATGGGACCTGCCCACGCAGAGGTCAGCAGAGGTCAGCAGAGGTCATGGTCAGGTGCCAGTGAGAGGTATGGTCTCAGAGAGGGGTTCCTGAAAGGGCTGCATTGCAACTGAGTGTGATTTCCAGTCCCAGTCAATCACATGGAGAAGTGGGGAAAGGTATTTCAAATTAGAATGTCTCTTAAAAAGGCGGAGGGCGTTCAGATAGGTCAGCAGGCCGTGCCTGGGGATGGGTGTGTGTGCACAAAAGCAGTTAGCAGTTGTCATAAAGAAGCTTCTTGATGGTAAGTATCATTTATGGACTGGTCAGAGTTTGCCAGTGGCCACTGCTGCCCCATGAGCTAGAGTTTTGGGAGCTCTATCCTAGCTCATTCCTTGTCCATCAGGCAGGGCTCTGTCGAGACCATGGAGGGGATTTACGGCTCAGAGAGCTGGAGGGTGGTTTCAGATGATTTGCTCAGACTCGCGATCAAGTTACTGTCGGGCTGACAGAGCACCTGTCCTGTGTGGTCCCTGGCTAAGCGTGCCCCTGGTCCGGTTCTCTGGTCTGAGTCCAGAGAGAACACGCACGTTGGCTGCTCCCCCAGCCAGATGGCTGCATGCCTCTGCGATCACTAGGAATGTATCCAGAACATCGATTTTCCTGACTTGAAATCTTACCATAACAGATCCTGCAATAAAGGCGAATTTAGCTGTAACACAATTAGCATTTTATTCTGGACTGAGTTTCCCTGTCTTTACTTTGGGCTTTCTTGTGACACCCCAGACTGACTGCAAATACTTTTCTTTTAATTAATTTTGCACCGATGGAACAGCATATTTTATGCACTTTATTTGTTTGGACTCCACTTACCACGCAGTGATGGCGTCTTCTTGCACCTTTCATCATATCACCACTGGAGTTTGTCTTCCCCTGCCTCTCAATTTATCAAAATATACTTAGTTACATTTTAGTTGAAATCCTAGGAGGTGCAAGATATTAGAAAACTTCGTTTTGTTTATATTTGCTTAATAATAGTTTGACTTGAAACACTTGGAATTTTGTGTTGCATTTTAAAATGGAAGCATTATAATATAGTGGTTACTTGCAAGGGCTCTTGAGATTCTGCTGGGTTCGAATCCCTGTTCCACTTGTTAGCTGTGTGACTTTGGATGTCATAATAGTTTCTGTCTCATAGGCTTGGCCCTGCATGTTGAGTTAATACAAGTAAAATGCTCTGAACAATGCTTGACGCAGGGCAGGGCTCCCTTAGGTACTAGCTGCTGCAGCGGATGTTTCTACCATTATTCCAGAAAGCACAAGTCTAAAGATCTATTTGGAAATCTGATAAGCTTATGGATAAAGGTCTTTTTTCATAGGAGTATAGTACAGTGTGATTCCTATTCGTGAATACCTTATGCTTTTTTCAAAATGCATTTTTCCCATTATTAAAACATTTGCAAACTTGGAGTATAAAGGGGAAAAAAATACTCATAGTTGGTATCTAACATAATTACACATTTTGCTCTATTTCTTTTCAGTTTTTTTTCCTTTAAGTTTAGGTTTATTAAAATGTGATAATCATATTTTATAAATAATTAAAAAAAATTTTAACCTAAGCTACCATGAGTATGCTTTCATGTTATTAGTAGCTACACAGTAATTGTAAATGCTTGCATAATAGTACATCAAGGAAATGTTTACCTTTGTTTATTTAAACATTAGACGCTTGAGTAGTTTCAAGTTTTGTTATGAGTAATTCTGTGATGACGGTACTTCTTTATAAAAGCTCTTATTTGGGCAGTAATCCTAGAAACAGACTCATTGAGTCAAAGGCAAAGAATGTCTAAGGTTCCGTACTTGCTTATGTTGCTTTTCATTTGAGGAACACTGTGCTACCTGCATAGGATTCTAGAATCCTGCATTTGCATTTCCTCAGCATTGGGTGTCATCTTAAAGATGCACTAACAATGAATGGAAAACAATATATCACTGATAGATCAAATTTTAATTAGGGAACATGCATGTTTTCCTCTATGAATGTTGCCTAATTGTGTTGCTTCTTTTGTGAATTGTCTGATCATGTCTTTTGGGATCGTCTTATTGGTATTTTTTTTTTAATCACAGTGATTTCTTATAATCATAGAGTTCAGTTTACATTAACACTTTAGATATGAAAGATGATAACCTTTTGACTATCAAACTGTCAGGGAGGGGAACACTTCCCTCTACCCATTTTGGTTCTTTTGGTCGGTCTAATAATTAAGTTGACACAAGGCAGATTAAGAGGAGGAAAAAAACAAATTTAATTTCATATGGATGGGAGTGCTATAGATAGGGGACCTAAGAACTGACCAAAGCAGGCTGTGTATATACCTTTTAGACAAAGAAACAATAAATTTGTGAAGAACTGACAAAATAAACGTAGGCTTGGGTACTAATTAATGAAGAAGCTAAGCAGAGTTTGTTTATACAGCCTTCTCTACCTTGAATTCCCTATCTCTGGCGATTAGAATATCTCTACTTTCGGGGTTGGGACAAAGGAGGGTCAGAGTGTCCTTCTTGTAGTGGCTGTTTAACTGTAATTCAAAATAGTATGTCAAAGTGGCATATTTTGGGGTGGCCTGCCCTGACCCCCATCACCCTTAAGGTGTTTTTGCCTTTTCGATGTTTAAAAAACTTACGATGTTTTGAAGTTTTAAATTTCATTTGATACAATGTATTGATAGCTTCCTTTGTGATTGAATGAAATACCATTACTCTTTTTCTGAATACAGAGGAGTAACAGAAGGGATCACACAGTGAACCATAATTCTCTACCCATATAACGTCTACTGACCATAAAAAAGTAATACCTGTACGTGGATGGTATATTCAAAAGCAAAAGCCCCTCTCAGCCCCCTCCCCGAGGCCCCTTTCTCCTCAGTAAACTGTTTCTTGTTATTGCTTTCAAGGAAGATAAAACATGTATTTGCAAATATTTTAACCTGAAAGAGATCATGCTGTAGTCATTGCTCAGCACCTTGCTTTTGGTCACGTAAAGTATATTTTGGAGATGTTTCCATATGAGCAGTTATAAACCTATTGTGTGTGTGTACATACACATATAGCATAATATTCTACCAATGGATGTACTGTTTAGTTAGTCCTATATTGACAGACCTTTGATTCTTTCCAGATTATTTTATAGATTTTTTTTTTTTTTTTTCTCGGTACGCGGGCCTCTCACTGTTGTGGCCTCTCCCATTGCGGAGCACAGGCTCCGGACGCGCAGGCTCAGCGGCCATGGCTCACGGGCCCAGCCGCTCTGCGGCATGTGGGATCATCCCGGACCGGGGCACGAACCCGTGTCCCCTGCATCGGCAGGCGGACTCTCAACCACTGCGCCACCAGGGAAGCCCTATTTTATAGATTTTAAACTAAGTTCTCCACCTTCCAGAATTTTGAGAAATACTCAATTTTATTTCCTTCAGGGTTGGTGACCCCTCTTTGTGTTCAGGACACTGTCGAGATGCAATTAGAAAAAGACAAATCTCTGAGTCAAATGATGGGACTTAAAAAGGGGCTTGGGAATGATAAAAGCTTAACTCTGTCATTTAAAATAAGGGTAATCTTTTTAATTGGCTTCTGTGATGCCTAGTGGAATACCATTGTTTGCAGCATAATTATGCATTTCCCAGCTTAATTCATCCATTCTAACATGATGTAATGTTTAGACATACATAGCAATAATTACAAATCTCTCATGTCTTCAGATAAATATACCACTGGTCAAAATAAGACAGTGGCAGCATGAATAGTGCTGTGTCCATGGGAGACATTAATGAAAACTAATTGATAATGAACCGTATCTCATTGGCTCAAAACATTGCTTGGTAGAAACATGCCTTTCTATCCCAACTGTCATGTAGAGGTCAGTCCACCTGTGCCAGCGGGGCCATTTTCACTTCTGCCCTGTAACTAGCCCCAGAGTTCCACACCATTGTATTTTCTAGACCTCAGCTTGGTGTGTTATGCACAGATGTGCCCTGGGTATTTTATCCTGGGACCAGTAGGGGTCAAAATTTAAGAGATTATCCGAACTGTCTGCTTCTCTGTGTGTGTGTCATGAATAAAGAATGGGTCTAACCCAGCCCACTAAAATGTGTTTGACCTGGAAGAACAGTAAACAATTAAATCCTGGTAGAGTGGCTTGTGTGTTTAAAAGCTACTTAGTTGTGTATTTTGCTTAAAGCAAACAAAATCATCATCAGTCAGGTTCTTGGAGAAAAGAGTTTGTTCACAGGGTCCAATGAAGTGTTTGGTCTTTAAAATCCTCCTTCTTATAGTAAATGTCCAGATTGGTTCAGACAGCATGGAGGGAAAGAGGAAGCCACGTTTTCTGAACATGTTATTAAGGCAAATATTGGCTGGGATTCTTGACTCACCTTAGCTGTACATCGACATGGCATAGCTGAGGTGCCTTTGATTCAGGGGGCTTGTTACAGGTGAATCACATGGGGAAGAGCTAAAAAGAGAGATGGGAATTTTCTAGAACACTGTGATGCCCCAAACAGCTCACTGATCTGAGAGCTGGGTCATTTCGTGTCCAGGTTACAGAAACAAAAAATGAGATGCATCTGTCCCCTTTACAGACACTACTCACCCCCAGATGGCTAGTGAGTGGCATGGCCCTGGTTGTGCCCCCCTCTAGTTTGGGGCAGGTGTTCTTTTGAATTTCTTTCTTTTATTAAGCCTCTGTGGCTATGTATGCCTTCTCCCCTCCCCGAGAAAAACACACATGCTCACCCTCTGGTTACTGTATAATGTAATGTGCATTCCCACTGGCTAGTACCTTGTTTCCATCTTTTTATTCTTGGTGTAGGGAGAAGGAAAATTCACTAGTTTTCTGTTTGGTCATTTCAGGAATTTGCCTTTGGGGCTCTTGGACCAGGCTTTCCTGTAGCCACACAGAGTTTATCTGGTCTGTGTTAGCCTCTCAACGACTTCTTGAAAACTGTTGATGCCGCTGAGCCTTGACTGTGTGACAGGGCGTAGCATTAAAATCTCACCCAAATAGTGTCCCAAATGATGGCGTCTTGTTGATTACCAGGGCTGTTAAAATTTTTTTGCTGAGCCAAAAAAAACAGGTGACTGTTTCCAGGAATTGAAAAGCTGCTGCACACCCGGTCCCAGGTGTTCCGTGAAGGTTGGATCACTCATGTCATCCCTTTTTACAGTCCATAAATCTTCTGATTTATTTTGCCATCTGGGATTCAAGACATGTTTATTCGTGGGGGGATTTCCATTGAAATCAGAGCCCGCTGTCAAGCAGGAGAATCAGGAATTAGAATGGTGTACATTGTTCTTTGTTAGAAAAGAACCCTCGTTCTTTGGTTGTAGACAAATATTTGCTTTTGCAGAATCTAGTGGTGTGTCGGTGCCTTGGTTCGCATCCATGCGACAAGCACGCTCTCTCGCCTTCTAAGGATCAGGTGCACACCGGGCGCAATCTGATAATGCTTGGAATCTGGGTGTGTGCTACTGAAAGCACGAATACCTTTCTGCTTCCTACTCCTCTGACTTAGCTAATTTCTGTGATGGGACAGATCTTTATCCCAAGGAGTCTACATAGTTTCCTACGGAGGGTGATATTGGAAAAAATGTCCCTTTAACTATAGCTAGAGATGAATATTGCCATTTCTTGTGTTATGCTAAACCAGCATCAGAGCAAGAGGCCTTACATCTTTTATCTTTCCAAGCCAGTGGATTAGGGAGGAAAGAAGCCTGGATCTCTGGGAAGCCACCCTGAACCTCAGTTTCTTCATCTGTGAATGAGGAGAAATAATTCTAACACTTCCTAAGCATTCGCTCTTGCTATCACAGGCTCCTCAGATGTTATGAGTATTTAAACGAATTCATGCACGCCAAGGGTCCAGAGTAGTTTTTACCACATAGTATTGGGTTGGCCAAAAAGTTCGTTCAGGGTTTTCCTTAAGATGCGATGAAAACCCGAACGAACTTCTTGGCCAGCCCACTGCATGTTAGCTCATGATCCCTGTTTCCAGGGGAGGAACTTGGTTGGGTCCATGTGGCAGGGCCCAGGCTGTCCTCCAGAACCCACGTTCTCGGCCACCACCCTATACTGTCTCTCAGGAGGGTGATAGCTTTCCACCTGCCATGAACGGGTGGTTGGTTGAATGAAAAATGGAATAACGTGTGAAAGACGTGTGTTTAACTCTGCAGTGACAGACTATAAGCGTTAACTGGGAATCTACAGTGACGATAGGGCGGGTGATGGGGAGTCCGGGGTCACTAGGCCTTGATCCCAGGAAGCTGCAGTTCAGGGAAGTGGTGCACACGGTAAATGTACAGTTGCAGTGCTGTGTAATAAATGCCAAGTTAAAAAAGATCTCCAGGGGCCGGGAGAGGCCTGAGGAGGGGAGCTCTCTGGAACCCCATGGGTGGGGTTGGAGGGATGGGAGCAGGTCTCTAGCTGAGTGGAGGTGATGCTAGAGGACTTTCTGCAAACCACCAGGTCCCCTGAAGTGTGATGGAGCTGGGATGGGGAAGGGGGCCGTACAGATTATCAGCAGCCAGTTCTATTACTTATCAGTGCACATGCCATGTCAATATTTTTTAGCCTATCTACCTGATAAGCTAAAATTCTTGGCAGAATTCTTGGCAGCATGATATAAAGCTAAAATATTTTTAGTTGATTTGATGATTTTTTTTTTTTTTCCCTAGGGTGAGAAGGACATATTGAAGGGTCAGATGGGGGAAGTGTCAAGTGTACCTTTTGTAAGACCACTCAGGGCAGCGGCATGGAAGATGGACGTGAATGGAGTGGGAATAGAGTCAGGGGATCACTCTGAGGTCATTCAGACGTTATATGATGCGGGACCGCAGGCAAGTCCCTAGGAATGAAGGAAACAGTCCCGGTTGTGAATGAGGGCCTCTCCGCCTGGCTGGGAGATCTTGGGCGAGCTAAGTACGTCTCTGGGCCTCACTTTCCCGTCAAGCTAAGTACCTCTTGGGGCCTCACTTGCCTGCCATGTCTCTTTGCTTGGGTGTACGGGATGGGATGGATTTTAACCACAGTGAGAAGAAAACTGGGGCCTTTATTTTTAAAACAGAAAGCAGAAGTGATTTGATAAGATTAATTTCAACAGAGCTGATATATGTTGCCTGCTGGCTTAATAGTTTTATTAGGGCTCCCTCCCTGTGATGGAAACCAAGTGAATTCTAGTAGATGTGTAGTCTTAGGTTTGTAAGTAATGTCATTTGCAGAGGAGTAAAGTTCCCCATTTGTTCCTCAATTTGGAAGGATCGTGTAGAAATCAGCAACTTTAAAAATATCCAGCAACCTTTCACCACTTTAAAATATTGAAAGGATAAATGATGCTGATGGCGGCTGGCTGTGCATCATGAATTATGGATGCGGCGTGCCCTGGAGCTCTTTATGGCTGTGCATAACGAATCATCTTTTGTTCTAGCTTATTTTCATTGGGGTGCTTGTAAAAGAAGAGGTCAAAGCAAATGCATTAAAGAGATCTGTTTGGGGCAGGATGATCGTTTTTTGCCATCCTATTCTGTTAGTTGCTTTTGTTGGCGCTTTGTTTATTCATTATCAAATTGGTCCGCAGTAGGGTGGGATCTGGGGACAGTGGCGGAGGACCCCCTGTGGAGTTAACAGCTGTGGGTCAGGCTAATGATAGAGCAGGGGGCTCGCACACCCCTTGTTGGTTCCCTGCATCTCTAAAGCAATTCTCTTCCTGCTCCCTTCTTTCTCTGAGCTGCACCCTCTTTAAATTCTTCAAGGCAGTGGGCCGCCACGAAGTAAAAACGGGTTTATGCTCCGTATAAAAGCAGGTGAGGCCTTAAGCACTTTATAACCTGATAATAGTAAAATAAAATAAATTGGAATAAATTATTCACATGCCCATGATCTTTTCTCCCACTAATTTTCTCTAGACTCTCAATGCAATTAGAGAGGATTAAAAAAACATGAAACACAGCAGAAAATTAGTTTGTGCTCTTTTTTCCCCCTCCCCTCCCCTCCCCTCCCCTGGCCAAGATTCCTTTAGAATCTGAGTATGCTATCAAAGGTACCGTTTAAATTTCATACATGAAGTCATGATGACTGTAAGTGGAAGCTGGTGGTCACATTGCTTATTTTGGTCATTCATATCTCCTTTCTGTAGTGAAAGCGCTACCTACTTTGTGAGGGCCGAGCCTCCCAGACACAGATATCAGGCCTGGCTCATCTAGAATCAATTAGAAAAGGTCTACCCACCGCATTTCGTTTGTGGTTAGGTGAGCTGTCTCATCTGCCCTAAGATGATCGATTGTGGGATGCTCAGAGGCAAACATCGAAATAGTTGGGAGTGGCTCCAGATTGAGGCTCCAAGGCCCACGGCTGCCTCTGGAAATGCACATCTACCGAGGGCTGGTCCATGTATTCATCAGAGTTCCAATGTAGTCAGATGCAAAATGTTGGGGCTATTCTGATTTCAGTGGTTAATTATGGTTTTAGCTCATACTGAAATTAAAAAAAACAATCTTTGCAGGAAAAACTATTTGACTCAGTTTGTCTATATTATTAACTAAAAGACATAACACGGTGCGCATGCAATGTAGAGAAATGGGATAACGCCTGGAGGTTACACATAGGTAGAAATTTGTCTGGATACGCATCCACTGAATCCTGCGTTCATTCAGCAGAAATTCACGGAGGACTTCCAGCAGGAATCCCGCTCAGGGCCTGTCCTCAAGGACCTTGGTCCAGAAAGGGAGATGAGGCTTGGGCACCACTATGAGACATTGTAAAATGGGTCTAGACCCTGTGCCATGAGAATTCAGTAGAGAAAGAGACTCCTTCCAACTGAGTGGGTCATGGAGAAACTAGAATTCCACTTACAGGTGGTGGGAAAGGCATGTTGTGAACAAAGAATTTACAAGTGGTCTTTTTTTCTTCTAGAGAGATCATCAGTCAAATCCCTGGGCTTTTAACCTGGTAGCTAAAAAAGTGCAGTAATTCATAATTTCTGAATTACTATCAGCCCGTTCTCATGTAATGATACTTTGCATTGCTTTTCAAATCCTGGGATTGAAATAATAATAAAAGAGTAGGAACACTGGTTATTTAAATTGTTTTTCTATGCGATACATACAGGGGACATGACGTACCTCCTTTTATTTTTACACTATTTTTGGAACGTTTATTTTCTTTGCTATCCTAGGAACAGTTAAAGGCATGCTTCCAGTAGTGTGAGATTACATTTTTAATTTGTGCCATTAACGTGGAACGGTTTATATGGTGAAGAATTCAGTGGGTCTACCTACACTATTAACCATTGTGATTTTAATAAACCATAGCCTTTGTTTAATTGCATTCTCTGCTAGCACAGACTTGGAGAGCTCAATCCATCTGCTTTATTGTCGTTTCCTTCTATCGAGTCCTGTTTTGTTTCCCCTTCTCTACTATACGAATGCGTCTTAGTAATACAGGAAATATTGTGACTGTATTATGTGAAGCTGAAGCGTATGGTGAAAGTAGATCATACCAAGCCATTTCTCTCTCTCTTCCTCTTTTTGCTCAGCATCACCTTCTAAATTTATAGTTAGTTATTTGCAAATGATGGGATTATACTTTCAGGATTGTCTTGTATCAGATATATAGCTCCCCATTCTCTAAAGAAGCCTTATTATGCAAATTAGATGCACTTTCTTGATTCATGAATTCATATCGTGATTTTATTTGGGGATTCCTCGAAGTAATTGCTTACTCGGGTGGTTCAGAAGACCGGAGAGATCCAAGTCATACAGTGAACATTTTCCGTCACATAAAGGCAGTTCTATCAATGAAGCAATCACTTTGACAATATGTTGGAGACTGGAGAAAGAAGATCAATCAGTGGTCATTTAGGATCACTGTTCCTTTTTCCCAACTCTAAGAGTGATCTTTACTGGGTAATCACAGAGCCCTCTTCTAAGTCCCCATTTAAACGCCTCAGTTTTATCTTCTGAAAAAACAATGATCAGGTAGGAGAGCGCTTGGGGCACGCAAAGGCACTTTACCTGGAAGTGGGTAAAGAGCTTCCCCAGGTTCCTTGGGAATATTTTTCTATTTTCCTGCTTCAAGAAAGAGCATAATAAAAATACTTCAGCAGGAAGTAAAGCTCTCCCAAAATTGCTAAGTCCCGGGAGACCCAGGATTGGAGCATCTTCGCTATCAGCTCCTTTTGAGGCTGGCACGTCGGTGCTTCCTTGCAAAAGTGAGCTCAGCAGGGCGTGGAGGATGCCAGCTCTGCAGTGGAAGTGGTCCCTGTCCTTATTGCCCTGTCTTCCCCAGTAAACTAAGAGGACACCAGCTCTCTATAATAACCAGGCTTCTGACCTTTTTTGGCCTTTTTGGACTCTGAAAATTTTGGGAACAAAAAGTAGTTGGATTAAGGGGCTATAGCTTAATAGCAGTAACTGGATTTTTTTAAATTGATGTATAGTTGATTTACAATGTTGTGTTAATTTCTGCTGTACAGCCAAGTGACTCAGTTACATATATGTGTTCTTTTTTCGAGTCTTTTCCATTATGGTTTATCCCAGACTCAATTTTTATATGTAATTACTAGGAATTTCAGAGAAGTCACAGGCAGCTCACCTGGAGCAGCCTAAGATTTGACACCTGAGTGACTTAAATTGCACTCAGCAGCCACTTTCTAAAATGAAGAGAAGGTGTCCAGAGAGTAATTGATATCGTGTCATCTGCTGTTTTTTGGCGTGACTCACCCCTGCAGGGCTTTCCTGGCCCGTGGCCCTTGTTGAGTTAGCAGTCCTTCTGAGTTAAGGTAACTCGTAATCCCTGCCCTTACCAGCTTATACCGTTTGTCTGCCTTCCCATTTTTTTTTTATCCTTTATCAAAGATAAGGTGACAATATGTGTGTAGGTTTATCTCTGGACTTTCTGTCCTGTTTCATCGATCTGTATTTCTGTTTTTGTGCCAGTACCATACTGTCTTCATTACTGTAGCTTTGTAGTATAGTCTGAAGTTCCTTGCCCATTTTTAACCATTGTATCTAGGAGTTTCCAATTCTGCCTTTTGAGTTTAGTTTCTTCAAGGAGAGCTAGGTTTTTATGAGGAAAGAATTTCTAAGCTTCTCATTTTTTGAAACTTTTTTTTTTTTAACTTAGGTGGACTCTTAATTGACTTGTTTGGGACCTAGATATCCTTTTTAGTAGCTAATTCACACATAAAGGCAAAAGAAATCTCAAGTAATCTTTCGGATGAGAAAATTTCAGTGCTGTGTTATATAACTTTATGATATCTCATCTTAGTTCCTGTTTTTCTTCCCTCCCTCCCTCCTTCCTTCCTTTATTCCTGTTTTCTTCTCTTTCTTTCTTTTTTTTTTTTTAAACAGAGCCTAGAGCCTGTAGGTGAGTTTATCTTGGTATGCAACTGGGAAAATTCACTTTACCTGATAAAGAAAATAAACTTCAAAAGCATCTGGTAGATAGCTGGTACACATTACAGGAAGGGAATAGCTAATTTTATGCTGACTGTAGTTCTATAAGACGATGTAAATATGTTTGAATATTTTAGGGGAAAGAAATGTAAAAAGTGATTTCACCCAAACAGTTACTTGTGGTCTTCTGCATTGGGACCTGTCTGAAACACATCCAAGTCAACAGAAGAATATTGGGAATGTGAATTTGGTCCAAGGAATGTTGATATTTTTGCTATGTCATTTTCAGTATGAAGGCACTGTGTCACTAATGTGTGAGCTGGAGGGAAGAAGGGGCGGAGGAGTGGGGGCAGGGCCATCTTGTTGCACAGTTCCACTGCAGGCAGCATGAGCGGTGCCCCTGGCATCATGCCCTGAACAGCCCTCTTGGCCATTGGCAACAGGCCTGGTTGGCTTGTAGGTAGAAATATCTTTGTTCACTCATTTATTCATTTGTGGTTATAGATGGTTAGGGGTGAAGTCCAAACTCAGAATGAACCAGGTCATAGCACCCCAGGGAAATCGGTCTCTAAGGCTGGCCATAGGGGTAGGAATCAGATGGTCAGCACAGAGGTTAGCAACGTTTTGTTGATGTGGTCTGGAGAAATCTAAGGAGTAGAGACCAAGAATCCAGGGGGTCATGGCTGTTAGAACAAGAGCATAAGTGAGAGCCTGTTGTTGGTGAGGTCAACTGGGTAGGAATTCTTTATGCCCCCACCTAAGCAGGAAGTAGATGAAGGGCTTTGAAGCTCCCTGGAATGTGTAGAAGGAGCCACTGTTAATTTCAGAAAGGGATGCGGGGGATGGAGTGGGCAACAGCATCAATTGGAGGTCTTATGCTGTATCCATTGGGAGTGAATTGTCCCATAGAGAATCAATCATCAGTTATTAAATTATTTAAAAATAGGTATTCTAAGTTGAGAGATTTATACTACCTGACTTCCTTTGAAGGAAGGAACTGCTATGGTGACAGAAAGCAAATCAGGGGCTGATGGTGTGGGCAGGGGATGGGCTACAAGGGAACTTTTGTGGGTGATGGAAATATTCCACGTCATGATTGTGGTGGGGATGACAAGACTGGATTCTAAGTTGAGGGGTTTATACTGCCTGACTTCAAAACTTCATTTGACGCTACAGTAATCAAGACAGTGTTGTATTGGTGTAAGGACAGATAAATCAATCAGTAGAACAGAATAGACCCATATATACGGTTAATTGATTTTTGACAAAGGTACAAAATAATTCAGTGAGGGAGAGAGAATATTTTCAAAAATAGTGCTGAAACAATTAGATATCTGTATTCATAAAAATGAACCTTGACCTCTACCTTGTACCGTACACACAAATTCACTTGAAATGAATCATAGGTCTAAATGTAAGAGCTAAGACTGTAAAATCTTATGAAGAAAGCGTAGGAGACTCCTATGCTTATGAAGAAAGCATAGGAGAAACTCCTGTGCTTACGAAAATTTTGCTATATAGGACTTAATCAAAATGCAAAACTTTTGGTCTTCAAAAGACCTGTTAAGAAAATGAAGAGGCAATCCATAGTTCAGGAGAAAATATTTGCAAAACGTATACCTGATGAAAACCAAAACAGAACTCTTACCAGTCAATAATTATAAAACCAAATTAAAAACTGGGCAAAAGATTTGAATAAACACTTCCCCAAACAGGGTATATGAATGGCAAATAAGCATATTAAAAGATAGTAGCATCACTAGTCATTAGAGAAACACAAATTAAAACCCGTAGGAGATATAGCTACCCACCCGCTAGAATGGCAAAGATTAAAAAGACTGACCAGACAAAGTGCTGGTGAGGATTTGTAACAGCTGGGGTTCTCCTCATTGCTGCTGGGAATGTAAAGTGGTGTAACCGTTGGAAAACAGTTTGGTAGTTTCTAATACATTTAAACATGCATTTACCATACAATTTAGCAATTTCATTCCTTGGTATTCACCCAAGGGAAATGAAAGTCTGTGTTTATAAAAAGATTTATACACAAATGTTTATAATAGCTTTTTTCATAATGGCCAAATACTGGAAACAACTTGTCTGCTAAATAGATAAATTGTGGTATATTACTTAGCAATAAAAAGAAGTGAACTACTGATGAAACAATGTAGATGAACGTCAAGAGCATTGTGCTAAGTGAAAGAAGCCAAACACAAAAATGTACGTACTTTTGGGCTTGAATCCAATTATAGGAAATTCTAGAAAGGCAAAACTGCTATGGTGACAGAAAGCAAATCAGGGGCTGATGGTGTGGCCAGGGGATGGACTACAAGGGAACTTTTGTGGGTGATGGAAATATTCCGCATCTTGATTGTGGTGGGGCTGACAAGACTGGATACGTTCGTCGAACTGCATCAAATATTACACTTAAAATTAGGGAATTTTATTATATGTAAATTATACCTCATTAAAGCTAATTTTAAAATAAGTTCTGGTTAAAATAATTCCTTCGATATCCTGAAACAAATTTTTTCACATTAATGTGGTATGTGCCTTGTGATCCTATCCTTTGTATATGAATTTTTTTAATTAATTAATTTTTAAAAATTATTTTTATTTATTTTTGTCTGCATTGGGCCTTCGTTGCTGTGCGCGGGCTTTCTCCAGTTGCGGCGAGCAGGGGCTACTCTTCGTTGCGGTGCGAGGGCTTCTCATTGTGGTGGCTTCTCGTTGTGGAGCACAGGCTCTAGGTGCACGGGCTTCAGTAGTTGCAGCACCTGGGCTCAGTAGTTACAGCACGCGGGCTCTAGGGTGCACAGGCTTCAGTAGTTGTGGCATACAGGCTCAGTAGTTGTGGCTCACAGGCTCTAGAGCGCAGGCTCAGTAGCTGTGGTGCACGGGCTTAGTTGCTCTGCGGCATGTGGGATCTTCCTGGACCAGAGATTGAACCCGTGTCCCCTGCATTGGCAGGCGGATTCTTAACCGCTGCGCCACCAGGGAAGTCCTGTATATGAATATTTTGATAAGTGGAACATGTTATGAAGATACATCCAGATTTCCCACCTATGTTTGTGTGATTGGTTATATTCTATTATGTTGAACCATATGAAATTGTTGATATCCAGTACTTTTTGAACTGTAAAAGTGGCAATTTCCTGTTGTTCAACTAAGAGAAGAAATTTTGTTTGTTTTCTGATTCATTGGAAAGACTTTTGGCAGTGGTTACAGCTCAAGGTTATGTGGCAGTGGTCAAATTTCAAGAGTTTTGTAAGCCAAAAAGCCTAAATTTTTGTTCTAAGTTATGCATTTTCTTTTCCCTCATTTTGCTTTTTCAGTTCAGTAGATATTTCATGTATCTATCGCTTTCAGGGCATTACACTTGGAATTACAGTGGATGGATATGAAGATGAGTTTGTTGCCCTTGCCCAGAAGAATTTAGGTGATGAAATTAAAAGACAGGTATAGACTTTGCCATAATCACGACTGTGAAATACAGCTCTTAGTCACTGCTGTCTCCATTGTAGTAATTATAGAAAGGTATTTGGATTTTCTTACTGAAGAAATAAGTGCTGTGGATGTGTATATATAAATCTATGTGCATATGGGCCTAAAGAAAAACTAGAAACAAGGTCAGCAATTTGCATAATATTCGAGTCTGCCAAGAGCAAGCATCTCTTAACCTTTTTCAAGAAAAGTCTGTATTGTTTGCTGTTACTTAGTGGATGACCTCACACTGACTCTTTCTTTAGTTATCCATTGACTGTATTGAGCTGTTCGTCATAAGTGAGGTGAGCACTGCTTAAGAACGTTTGCTTCTGGGTGTCTTTGTGGCCTTTTGTTTGGTGTGCAGAAGATGTGGGGAAAGTGGCTGTCACTTCATCCTAAGACTAAATTTCATTTTTTGTTGAGTTGGTGACAGGGGCCACACTACACATCAAATGAAGAACCCTGGGAAACTTCTAAAGACATATTCTAGAGCATTCAGTACCACACTGTGTCCAGGCTGGTCAACTCGATGCCCAGCTTTCTTAGGTTTCTGAGTGGAGACCCATCTGAGCAAAATGGAAAACAACAGAATGCACGCTTTATGTCTCCTAACTCTGGTGTATTTCCTCCTTCTCTTTTCCTAAATAAGTCCAGGGGACTGAGAGGGCTATTCTTTTTATGTGGAGTGAAGCTATTCTAGCAGTCAGATGAGATTGTTGATAGTTGACACATAGCACATAGGCTGTTATTTTTGGACCTCTGCCCCAGAAGAGCATGTACCCAAGAAATGATGTTATATAAGTGGGATGGGTTTCCATGTTTTGTTCTGTGCTCTCTTTATGGCGTCTCACAGCTGTTTGTGTGTGTTACCTCTGACAATAGCCTTTACTTTTGATCAAGGATTTGCAGTTCTCAGAGGGAGCAGGCATACTCAAATTAAGTAGTGCAGTAGTTTTTCTGGTGCCATTGTGGGGCAGTGGAAGAGAGTACATGGTTTGGAGCAGCCAGATGTGGATCAATCCTAGATCCTCCACCCTAAGGTGTATAATCCTGGGCAAGTTGTTTAATTTTGAGCTGCCACTTTCCTTATCTGAAAAGTGGGATTAATACTGCTGTCACTTAAAACTGTTGAAAAATAGACACTAACTGCCAATATTCTTTTTAAAATAGTCTTTTAAAAATGATCATATAGTAAAATTGACTTTTTTCAGCATATAATCTTGTGACTTTGAACCCATGTATAGATTCATGTAATCACCACCACAATCAAGGTACAGGAAAATCCTATTACCCCCCGAAAACTCCCTCCTGCTGACCCTTTACAATCACATCCTTCCTCCTTCACAAAGACTTGTTCTTGAAAAGGGTCATGGGGTACAAATCATGCTTAATTTATATTTCATATCACTCTAAACTTAGGGAAATCTTTAGCTTATGATGAAAAAAATGCATATGTCAGGAATCACTTTTCTATTTGTGACAGGAGAATGTGCGTGTGTGTGCACACGCGCGTGCACGCACAAAAAGAGCAACGTGGAATTTTTTTCTTCTCCCTTCACCCCTTTCTTAGGAAATACTTACATAATCCTGCACATTGGAGAAGCTAAACTCCAGAAAAGTCTAATTCCCAAACCGTGTCCTCTGCTTTGAGATTCTTTCTAATGAAATCATACATTAACATGAAATTTAACAAAATTGTGTTTGGTACCACATTTAACATCAGCTCCAACAAGGTTGTAAAATGTGCGCTTTGTCTATAAAATCCTTCCATCTTTTGAGGCAGTCAGAGTTCTTTGAAAAATGATCTCTGCCCTAAGTTACCTGCGGTCTAATTTAAGAGACAAAAAAACTAAGACAAGCCTTCCTGTCCCTTATGAGTTGAATTGTACCCCGCCTCCAAAAAAAAAAAAAGATATATTGGAATCTTAACCTCCAGTACCTCAGAATGTGATCTTACTTGGAGATAGAGTCATTATAGAAGTAAGTAAAAATGAAATCATTAGGGGCCATTAGGGTGGGCCCTAATCCAATATGACTCCATGTCTTTATAAAAAGGGGAAATGTGGACTCAGAGACACGCACACAGGGGAAGGTACCATGTGAAGAGAAGGGCAGAGATTGGGGTGCTTCATCTATAAGCCAAGAAATGCCAAAGAACCAAAGATAGCCAGCACAGTGCAGAAGCTCGGGGAGGGGCGTGGACCAGATTCTCCTTCAGGACTCTCAGCAGAAACCACCCTGACAAACGCCTTGATCTTGAACTTCTAGCCTCCGGAACTGTGAGAAAATACATTTCTGTTGTTTAAGAGTAGTTTGTGGTATTTTGCAGCTCTAGGACATTAATACACTGTCCTTAATAAAAACTGCCAATTTTAAATGGCAGTTTCTTTGTGTATAGGAAGAAAGGACACTGGTGTTTGGTAAATTTGGAGTCTCAGTGCTAATGACCACTCAGTATATGATGTGGACGTTTCCTGGTGCTGACACCTCCATGTGTAGAACACAGTACTTTCTTGAATCTTTTTTTTTTTTTTTTTTTTTTTTGGGGGAGGGCCCAGCCGCTCCACGGCACGTGGGATCTTCCCGGACCGGGGCACGAACCCGTGTCCTCTGCATCGGCAGGCGGACTCTCAACCACTGCGCCACCAGGGAAGCCCTCTTGACTCTTTTTAAAAAGTGGTTTTTACAATTATTGCCTTCACCTCTCTTCCTTCTTCCTCTCAACCTCACCTCACTCCCTTTCTCCTCTCTCATGGGCGCCTTTTCTTCTTCCCCCCAGGCCTGCCTCTTCCTCCTCCTCTTCTCGCTCTCCTCCGATGCCTTTTCACTCATGGCTGCACAGATAAGATATGAATCGAATGACATTGTACCTTCATCGAGTCCTCTCCCTTGACGGGAGGAAATTAATGATTGATAGGTGGTTAGGGGAGACTGCTTCTTAACGGATTATGTTTTTTTCCAAGAAAACTCCCATCAAATACCAGCTTGAACTCTAGATAAGACTCTGCTTTACTTTTTTTTTTTTTTTTTTTGCGGTACGTGGGCCTCTCACTGCTGTGGCCTCTCCCGTTGCGGAGCACGGGCTCCGGACGCGCAGGCTCAGCGGCCATGGCTCACGGGCCCAGCCGCTCCGCGGCATGCGGGATCTTCCCGGACCGGGGCACGAACCCGCGTCCCCTGCATAGGCAGGCGGAGTCTCAACCACTGCGCCACCAGGGAAGCCCTCTGCTTTACATTTTTTTAAAATGTGATATTTGAAGGTCCAAATTCATAGGGCATATTTACATAATCTACTTAAAAATTCTCTGATCCCACTTAGATCTCCTGACCTTTCCACTTTTACACTGTCTTCCAGCCCCACTCATGTCCTCACTTCCTCACCCAGTTTAAACTGCGTGGCCCATTACTGACTATTCACCTCAGTTCCCTTAGCCCAGGTTCCATTCTGCACAGTCATTCTGGTGTTCATGTATTTGAACGCAGCAGCAGAAAAAGAACCAAGGAAAAAGCAGGCATAGGAAGAAACTTTCTCACCTTTCCACCACTACATTTACCAGCTGACTTGTATGCACACCCATATGCCTGCTCCGCCTTGCCTGTTGTGATACATGAACCATCCCTGCCCTGGCCAGTTATTCGCAGGACACCTTCTACTCTCTCTACTCAGAAGCCCTTCATCCTACAGTGAGCGCTCCCCCCTCTCTCCTGCTTCACCAGTTTCCCCTCTACTTGATCAATCCTGTGATCTTTTTAAAATAGTCTTTTAAAACTTATCATACAGCAAAAAAAAAATTATCATATAGTAAAATTGACTTTTTTCAGCATGTAATCTTGTGACTTTGAACCCATGTATAGATTCATGTAATCACCACCACAGTCAAGGTACAGGAAAATCCTACTACCCCCTGAAAACTCCCTCCTGCTGACCCTTTATAATCACATCCTTCAGCAAATCATCAGACTGTAGCATGTCCTTTCTTAAAACAACCAACCAAAGCATGTTTTCACTTTATGGTCCATGCTAGCTGTTGTCTCTACCCTGTTTATAGTAAAGTTCCTTGAAAATGTTGTTCATCCTCCACATTTACATCCGTACTTCCCATTCCTTCTCTGAATCTCTTTCAGTCCAACTTTGTCCCCACCGTTGATCCAGAGCCGCTCTTGCCGTGGTCTCCAGTGATGTGCGTGTGGTCAGCTGTCAGTTCTCAGCGTGCCCTCCACTTGACCCCGCTGTTGTTCCCTCTGTCCTTCTGGAGACACTGCCTTCCCCAGGCATCCTGTTTCTTCACTGCTTTTGGGACATCATTTGCCCAGCTGTCTTCTTATCTCACTGGGTGCTCAGTCCCTTTTGCTGATGTGCTTCCTCATCCCAGCATGAAGTGTCCCAGGCCACCAGGGATGGCTCAGACTTCTGCTCTCTCTTCTCTAGGAGAGATTGGCAGAATTTTCTGGAAAAAGGCTTTTTTTAACACAAATCTTTTAAGTTTTATGGGCCACATAGTCTGTCACAGTTATTCACCTGTGATGTAGCACCAAGAAAGCCCTAGATATTACGTAAATAAATGAGTGCGACTGTGTTCCAGTAAAACTATTAATCGACTCTAATATTTTAATTTCATATTGTTTTTATGCATCAAGAAATACTACTTTTTTACCATTTCAAAAATGTAAAAACCATTCTTAGCTCACAGGTCATATAAAAATAGGCTGTAGCCTGTCATACAAAAATCAGCCATAGTTTGCTGATAGCTGCTCTACATCACAAAGTGATGTCATCCAACCTTGGTGTGACTGTATCACACATACGTAGATAAATGAAGAATGTATACTTTCAGCTCTAACTATCCCTTGAATTTCAGACTAACATATTCAGCTCCCTGTGTTATATCTCCACTTGAATGTCCAATAGGCATCTCATGTCTAAAACAGAGCTCTTGATTTTTTTTCTCCCCTCTCAAAGCTACTTCTCTGAGTGGGTTCAACTTTAGTAAAAATACACGGGTAATGCAGCCATCCCAGATTGTGGTGGAAAGGAAGGGTAGGGATTCTGGAGTCAGACGTGTGTTCAAATCCCAACATTCTGTTCCTTGCTAGCTATGGGACCTTGAGAAAGTTACCTGCCTTCTCCCTCTCTTGAAATATGAAAAAGACCTACTTTAAAGGCATGCACGGATGGTGAGTACTGTGCCTGACCTATGATAGGCTCAGTAGATCATAGAAACCACAGTAAGAAGCCACCTATGTGTAGATACCAGATGAAGGAGAAAATTTTTGTAGTCTATTTACATAATAGAATAAAGATAGCTTACCAAAGCAGAGTTTAAATTAGAGAAAACAGAAGGACATTCAGATAGGTAAAATAATCGATCAGTTTCCAACTTGCACAGGTAGGGCAACCCTGAAAACGGGACGTCTCTTGAATCTCTGGCCAGTTTAGCTCTGTTGGAGGCCGCTATGGGTTGAATTGTGTCCTCCTCAAATTCATATATTGAAGTCCTAAGTCCTGCTACCTCAGAGTGTGACCTTATTTGGAGACAGTCTTGACAGAGATAATTAAGTTAGAAAGAATTCCTTAGATGGGCCTATTTCAATCTGTCTGGCATCCTCATTTTAAAAAGGAGAAATCTGGAGACAGACAAGCAAACAGGGAAAACACAGACATCTCCAATCCAAGGAGGGGGCCCGATTCAGATTCTCCTTTGAAGCCCTCAGAAGGAACCAACCCTGCGGACACCTTGATTTTGGACTTCTAGCTTCCAGAACTGAGACAATACATTTCTGTGGTTTAAGCCACTCAATTTGTGGTCCTTTGTTATGGCAGCTGCCATGGGGCACCGATATAGGAAGGATCGGGTAGACTTTGTTAGCTTGACTTGACTTACAATCTCTACTAACACTCTCAGTTGTTTTTCAGTGCCTCTAAGTTGTGCACCCTGCCCCATATGGCTACTGACAAAAGAGGGTCATGTCATGAGTTCAGAGCTGCAGTTACTCTCTGGGCTAAGTTCTGAGGTCCCCAGATTCACTGATCTCTAAGCACCCAGCCAGTGCAAACCTTAGGAGTCTGTGAATTAGAGCTGTGGTTCCCAAAGTGTGGAGTGTAGATTATCAGTCCCAAGAGATCCTCTGAAAAAGGGTTTCTGGTCAAATTAATTTCAGAAAAACTGTATTTTGTAGAGCTGTTTTTGAAAAACACCAAGTATCTTAGCATATGAAGAAGCTTCTGAGAAGGTCCACAGTTAAGAAATGTGATGAGCCTAGTTTAAGCAAGTATTCTTCAAACTTATGTGACCACAGAACCTGTGTGTGTGTGTGTGTGTGTGTGTGTGTGCGTGCAACAAACACTTGTGTATATCCCCCAGAGCTGGTGTTAATAGAATATATTCAATACTTTGAGAAATGCTGATAGAAAATTCTTGCTCACATTCATCGTATGGCTTTTTTTTTTTTTTTTTGTGCGACCGTGTCCCCTGCATTGGCAGGTGGATTCTTAACCACTGCGCCACCAGGGAAGCCCCATTGTATGGCTTTTTTGACTCAGAATACTTTATCAGTTATGGATATTTTCACTTTTCTTTTACCTATTTGGGTCTGATCCATGAGCATAAACTTTTTTTTTTTACAGTTTTATTGAAGTGTAATTGACATACAGTTAACTGCACATATTTCAAGTGTACAGTTTGATAAGTTTTGACCTATGTGTATTCCCATGAGATCATCACCACAATCAAGATAATGAAAGTATCCACCCGAAAGGCATGAGCATTTTTAATATAGTTGTAATCATAGTATCACATAATCACTTTAAGTAGCAGTGACCTAGTCTGTAGCTTTAGGTCCCAGTAAAATAAATAACTCAATATTGGCCTTTTTTTTTTTTTTGGCTGCGTTGGATCTTCATTGCTGTGTGTCAGTTTTCTCTAGTTGCGGTGAGCGGGGGCTTCTCTTTGTTGTAGTTCGTGGGCTTCTCGTTGCAGTGGCTTCTCATTGTGGAGCACGGGCTCTAGGCACGGGGCTTCAGGAGTTGTGGCACGCAGGCTTAGTTGCTCCGAGGTATGTGGATCTTCCTGGACCAGGGATCGAACCTGTGTCCCTGCATTGGATTGGCAGGCGGATTCTTATCCACTGCTCCACCAGGGAAGTCCCAGGATGGGCCATTTTAACAGTTTTCTCATATATCAAAGCATAATAAAAAGATGTTAAAAAAAAAGGTACTTTGATATGTTTATATTTAGATGACATGGGGACATCTCAGTGTATTTCCTTCACTATACAAAAGCTAGGTCTATTCCATAGAGCTATTGAAAGGATTAAATACGATACTAAAAAGTGTAAAAGTGCATTATTATGGCTGGCACATTATAGGCACTTACTAAACCATTTCCTTCCCTTCTTGGTTCTTTAACCACTCCCTACCCCCTTCTAGTTTGAGTTCACATGGCTATTGCTCTAGCTTGGGTTGTCAGGCTCAAAGGTGGGGAAATGACCCAGGTCATTGTATTAGAGCATTTTGTTTGATGCAGCTCAGGTATTGGAATCGTCTTGGTTTTTCTCAGTGTTTAGAAAATGTTTTACCAAAAGTTGGTGTTGGTGGGTTCTTGATGACAATGTGTATGTGTCAACAAATGGTGCAGTTCAGCAGATGGAACTTTCCTGACTGTAGAGGAAAACTTACCTTAGGTTTTAGGCTTTTTTTTTTTTTTTTGGCTGCACTGTGTGGCTTGTGGGATCTTAATTCCCCAACCAGGGATTGAATCTGGGCCCACGGTAGTGAAAGCACCAAGTTTTAACCACTGGACCACCGGGGAATGCCTTGTTTTAGGTATTTTAAAATTAGTTTGTAACAGTCACTTTTTGTTGGGTTAAAGATAGTTAAAAGTCATATATGTCTATTGAGTTCACAAAACAGAAGACTAATTTTGAACTCATTTTTAACTAAATTATTCTTAGAATTAATTTCATTTTAATTCATCTCACTTAACAGTTATCTGTACTCACTTTTGTTTTTAATTTTATATATGCACTAACTATATATTATACATACACCACTTATGTGTATCTATATTATGTTTTTAATTATACATTACTATGTATATTATTAAATGTGGTTGAGGTGACTAGACCATCTGTGGCTGCATAAGAGGAAGAAGAAAATATCTAAGCCCAGAAGATTCACGTGTTTATTTTAAGGCAGAAAATGTTTGCATATGTTGGCTTGAACAATATCTCAATTATGGAGTCAGAGATCTGAAAGGGATATTAAATTAGAAGTAAGCCTATCCTGGGTTGGTTAACTGATAAAAGTTGGGTTGACTGTTTAATAGATAAACAGTGGGGGCACATCTGGAATTTATTTATTTACCTTTCATGAGCTTTCTGTTTCAACCTGTATTGCTTTGAATTGATAAAGTTTTTGTTTGTTTGTTTTGTTTCATTTTTTTCCTGCTTTGTTTAATGGGCTAAATTTGGTTTTGGCTTTTTTATGATTTTTTTTTTCCCTCCCTCCCTCCCTCCCTCCCTTCCTTCCTTCCTTTCTTCCTTTTTTAGAATTTGGCAGTGCTTTCCAAAGTGTTTCCTTCTGCACTGCCTATGAAACAAAATTATAAACAGGTTGGCTTCTTTTTTGATATAGTATGAAATAGTGTTTTTACTCTTCTGACTTGTAAATGTGTCTGGTTTGGAGTAAGTTTTAATGTTAGGCCTTGGAAGATGAGAACTTGAGTTCTACTCATTTCTCTTTAGCACCTAGAGAATCGTGTTTGTTGTTAGGAAAGTGTATGAGCAGAACTGTATGGCTGCAGGGTTCCCTGCTTGCAGTAATAACCGAATGCATGCCCGTGCTAGGGAATCTGGCTCATAGGGTTGAAGCTTCATGAACACCATCCGTTAACTCATCAACATTACAAGGTGTGTGCTAAGTGCCATGACGATGCTCTGTTCTGCGGATGCAAAGATGAATAGGCTCGGAATAAGAGGCCAATTTCATTTTTTAAAGTATTAGTGTTTTTAACACTGAACTATGAGACCTTGTGAGTAAAGTGATACAAAGCTAATTACCCAATTATAAGTCTTTGAATTATTGTCTTTTGTGTAATATATGTCCTTGGTTTCCCACCAATGAACCCCAGAGCCTTACCTAATGCCCTTGGCAATGATCACGCCCTCTTTTCTGTGATCTAAGGTAATTCCAGCCGGAAATACATACACACCACCTTTTTCTTAGCTTCCTTTTCTCCCAACTTGCCTTTTGCTTTCTCTCCTATGATCTCGAAATCAAGGGGTAATGAAGTGGCTCTTCACGAGAAGGTGCAGGAGACTTCTAAGAAGCCAGAGCTGCTTCTGTGCCAGGCGGTGCACATCACACCTCCTGGGCACCCTCTGAGGATGACATGAGGCGGGCAGGTCTCTCTGGCACCGTCCTTGCCTGACCCCACCTGACCAGTCGATTCTGTGCCTTGCCTAGTGCCCGTGGCTGCTGGTGCCAAAGACAGCTCGAGATAAAAGGAGAGCTAGTTTTCCAAATATGGGCCCAAAATCTTCCTTGCAGAGCTGTGCGCATGAGTTGTATGTGGGGAATCCCTGCTCTCAGCAGAAATGGGGAAGACTGTCCTCTACGCTGTGTTCGAAACAGACAGACTCCCAGCCTGTGGGAGCTCCCCAGGCTCCAGGATGAAGAGTATTTGGCTCTGTTAACAACTCAGTTTATTCTCTAATCTGTCTTTTCAAATCTGTTTTATGGCCAGTATCCTCTAACTCTCTCCAGATTACCTCGACAGTGACTTGCTTCAGGTGTAAATAATGGAAGAAAGCGGAATGAATGATCTTCACAATTGTTCAGCTTTCCGGGTTCCCACTTGGAGATGGTGTGCATTTGGTAACGTTCGGTTTCCTCATCCACATGACCCTTAGTGAGGAACCAAATTCAAGCCACGCTACTCTCTGCTTTTATGCAGGTTCCCGTGAGGTTAGCAACACAGCTCTGGGTCAGGGAGAGAAGTTTGTAACTCCTGGAAGTTTCGGAAGCTTCAGCTTAGCTCGGGGTTTGCTTCTTCCTCTAAAGGAGGAATGGTGGGTGATGTCCAGTCAGGGAAGAACACTTAGAACACTTAGCAAGTTCATGTGTCAGGATTGTAGAATATAGAGAATTCTAGAATAAAAAAATGTTTACTTTCATTGCAAAAAATAGGAATATTTGTGTGCTACATTAGGATTTAATGGCTCCTTTGCCTGTGTTTCCGAAAGCACTTGGTAAGTGCCTCTAATCCTCTGTGGTAAGCTGTATTGTTCTGGTTCTCACCAGACTGTGAGCTCCTTGGGGTCAGATGCCATGTCTTATTCATCTTTGTTCTTACAAGCCGTAGTGCAATGTCAGGGTCGCCAGATAAAATGTAGGATGCTTAGTGAAATTTGAATTTCAGATCAACAGCAAGCAAATTTTATTCTAAGTATGTCCCGTATACACATATATTGTTAAATTTGAATTTTAGATAAGCAACAAATAATTTTTAGTATAAATATGTCTCATGCAATATTCAGATTTAATTGGCGATCCTGTAAACTTGCTAAATCAGGCAACCCTATGTAATGTCCCTTACTTAGAAACAATTTTTTAACCCAAATAGGTATAATTCTATAATGTGACCCCAACTAAGGCCAATCAAGGTGTTCACTGGGCTTGTAGGATGGGAATTGCAAATAGGATTAATTCCCTCCTTCACAAATAGCATTTGGGAAGATGAACCATTTCACCTACTACAACTGCATAGCCTTGATGATAGAAAAATGTAGCTAGGACCTGAATTAATGAGTTTTCTAGTGCTTCTGGCCTTCTCTGAGCCAGGCAGTACTAACCCAAGTTTTTTTGTTTTTTTTTTTTTGCCGTACGCGGGCCTCTCACTGTTGTGGCCTCTCCCATTGCGGAGTACAGGCTCCGGACGCGCAGGCTCAGCGGCCATGGCTCATGGACCCAGCCGCTCTGCGGCATGTGGGATCTTCCCGGACCGGGGCACGAACCCGTGTCCCCTTCATCGGCAGGCGGGCTCTCAACCACTGCGCCACCAGGGAAGCCCCCTAACCCAAGTTTTTTATGGTAATAATGAGCAGCCATTTTGGGAGATTGTGCATATTAACTAATATATTTGTCTGGGTTTATGGAACTGTGGTTAAGAGGTACTGGCCTCTTCCTCTCTTTCTGCTGTTTCTGTTCTTCTGAGTACAGCTCTCCAATGCTCCCCTTCCTTCCCGGAAGATGGGAAGGGGCAGGCAGGACAGGAGTTTGTCATCTGTTGAGCTAGAGGGACATCACTTCATGGGATGTGTGAGTGTGTATGTGCGGGTTGGCGTATATCTACGGTATAAGTAAATAAGCATGAGTGGGTGTTAAATCCCCATTTTTATAGGAGGAGAAAGTAGAGCAGGTAGGGGTGAAGTCAGCAGCTTGAGAAGCAGACATATAGGCTGAGTCAGGCAGCTGCTGTTGCTGAGAATAGAATTGGGACCTCCTGCCTCCTTTGGGTTAAATGGGTTTTTTTAGGCTATCTTCCCATCTGCAAAGTAAGGCTCTGAAATAGGTCTGGGTATAAATGTTTTTGTGGAAATATAAACAGTTCTGACCTAAAGTATTTGGAAGTGAGGATTCATGCCCTTCTCCCAGAATGTAAATTTGACTCATTAGGGCTAAAAGCAATTATAGCCTAATATAAGAGACGATTAACAGACTTTGTTCTGCTGTCAGCCACATTAGAGCTTTGCATGGTGGGGGGCGCTATGTTGGCTCTACCCTATTAGGGAAAGCAAAAATAGGAAGCTTTTTCTCTAGACTTGAGCACCAAATCAATGTATGGTTATTAAAAGCATCAGTGACAAATGGCCATGACAGTTGGAATCTCAGCCTTAATGAGGGCGATGGTGTCCTGATAACGCCGAATTTGCAAAGAAACAAAACGCTCCCATTGGTTTTGAAGCCATGGAGACCCGCAAATGCCAGATAGAAAACTGGGTGTGGTCCCTAGGAGGAGGAGCTTCAAGATGGCGGAAGAGTAAGACACACCTTCCTACCCACAAATACATCAGAGATATATCTACATGGAACAACTCCTACAGAACACCTACTGAATTCTTGCAGAAGACCTCAGACCTCCCAAATGGCAAGAAACTCCCCACGTACCTGGGTAGGGCAAAAGAAAAAAGAATAAACAAAGACAAAAGAATAGGGATGGAACCGCACCAGTGGGAGGAAGCTGTGAAGAAAGAGAGGTTTCCACACACTAGAAGCCCCTTCGCGGGCGGAGACTGCGAGTGGCGGAGGCGGGAAGCTTCAGGGCTGCGGAGGAGAGCGCAGCCACAGGGGTGTGGAGGGCAAAGCGGGGAGATTCCCGCACAGAGGATCGGTGCCGACCGGCACTCACCAGCCCGAGAGGCTTGTCTGCTCACCCACTGGGGCGGGCGGAGCTGGGAGCTGAGGCTCGGGCTTCGGAGGTCAGAGTGCAGGGAGAGGGCTGGGGTTGACGGCGTGAACACAGCCTGAAGGGGCTAGTGCGCCACAGCTGGCCGGGAGGGAGTCCACACGGCGCGCCTCAGGCTGGTGCAAGGTCCTGCTGGCCTCTGCCGCCGCAGGTCCGCCCCGCATTCCGTACCCCTCCCTCCCCCTGTCCTGAGTGAGCCAGAGCCCCTGAAATAGCTGCTCCTTTAACCCTGTCCTGTCTGAGCGAAGAACAGATGCCCTCAGGCGACTTACACGCAGAGACGGGGCCAAATCCAAAGCTGAACCCCGGGAGCTGTGAGAACAAAGAAGAGAAAGGGAAATTTCTCCCAGCAGCCTCAGGAGCAGCGGATTAAATCTCCACAATCAGTTTGATGTACCCTGCATCTGTGGAATACCTGAATAGACAAAAAATCATCCCAAAATTGAGGCGGTAGACTTTGGAAGCACCTGTAGACTTCGGGTTTGCTTTCTGCAAATATTAAAAGCAGCAAGGGAAAAACAACAAGTAACACATAAGGGAATCCCCATAAGGTTAACAGCTGATCTTTCAGCAGAAACTCTGGAAGCCAAAAGGGAGTGGCAGGACATATTTAAAGTGATGAAAGAGAAGAACCTACAACCAAGATTACTACCTAGCAAGGATCTCATTCAGATTTGATGGAGAAATTAAAAGCTTTACAGACAAGCAAAAGCTAAGAGAATTCAGCATCACCAAACCAGCTTTGCAACAAATGCTAAAGGAACTTCTCTAGAGAAATGCAAATCAAAACTACAATGAGATATCATCTCACACTGGTCAGAATGGCCATCATGGCCATCATCAAAAAATCTACAAACAGTAAATGCTGAAGAGGATGTGGAGAAAAGAGAACCCTCTTGCAGTGTTTGTGGGAATGTAAATTGGTACAGACCCTATGGCGAACAGTGTGGAAGTTCCTTAAAAAACTAAAAATAGAACTACCATATGACCCAGCAATCCTGCTACTGGACATATATCCTGAGAAGACCATCATTCAGAAAGAGTCATGGGGCTTCCCTGGTGGCATAGTGGTTGAGAGTCCGCCTGCCGATGCAGGGGACATGGTTTCGTGCCCCAGTCCGGGAAGATCCCACATGCCACGGAGCGGCTGGGCCTGTGAGCCATGGCCGCTGAGCCTGCGCGTCCGGAGCCTGTGCTCCGCAACGGGAGAGGCCACAGCAGTGAGAGGCCTGCGTACCGCAAAAAAAAAAAAAAAAAAAGAGTCATGTACCAAAATGTTCATTGCAGCTCTATTTACAATAGCCCGGAGATGGAAACAACCTAAGTGTCCATCATTGGATGAATGGATAAAGAAGATGTGGCACATATATACAATGGAATATTACTCAGCCATAAAAAGGAATGAAACTGAGTTATTAGTAGTGAGGTGGATAGACCTGAGACTGTCATACAGAGTGAAGTAAGTCAGAAAGAGAAAAAAAAAATACCATATGCTAACACATATATATGGAATCTACAAAAGAAAAAAAAGATCAGAAGAACCTAGGGGCAAGACAGGAATAAAGATGCAGACCTTCTAGAGAATGACTTGAGGATATGGGGAGGGGGAAGGGTAAGCTGGGACAAAGTGAGAGAGTGGCATGGACTTATATACACTACCAAACGTAAAATAGATAGCTAGTGGGAAGCAGCTGCATAGCACAGGGAGATCGGTGCTTTTTGACCACCTAGAGGGGTGGGATAGGGAGGGTGGGAGGGAGGGAGACGCAAGAGGGAAGAGATATGAGGACATATGTATATGTATAACTGATTCACTTCGTTATAAAGCAGAAACTAACACACTATTGTAAAGCAATTATACTCCAATAAAGTTGTTAAAGAAAGAAAACTGGGTGTGGTATGTTTTCATTAGTCATGCTAATGACACATGTAACACATCAGGCACTCCTGAATCCTCAGTGCTCTGGAGGAAAGGGTATGGGGGGGGTCACTTGGTTGCCGGAGCTGGCTCTCCTTGACAGGAAGCTGGCATCCCACCCCCACTACCTGCATCTCTACAACTGGTCTCTGCAGAGGTGTTTCTGAAGAACATTCAGCCCTTAGGAGGGATCTTGATGACCTGGAATTTACACTAAGCTTCCACTTTGCCCATAGTAAATATTTTCTCTCCATCACCGAGGACTTACTGGGAATGGAGGACGTGGTGATCACTTGAAGTCTCACAGGCCTGAAAACCTTTGTTTTATGGGAGGCATCAGAACTTCCTATTTTTCCATTTACCTTAGTTTTAACATTCCTGCTAGTGTTTTCACTCAGATTGACTTCCTGCGTTTGTTTTTATTTTAAGCGCATTCTTTGGTTAAAGTGTTACGAAGTGAATGGGAAGAGAAAAATAAGGCAAGGGGAAGGGGTACATTATTCAAGAATACAGTTTTGTTTCCAGTTCTGTTTGCAACAGTAGCTAAGTGTTTTCCACTTTCTATTCTTCGTTGTTTCACAACACATTAAAACTCCATTTTTTAACGAATATGGTTAAACATTAGATGGCAGCTCCACATGGAGAGTTGGCAGAGGCTCTTTGGTGGAATCCAGACCTCACTTTTAGGAGGGTTCACATGCACCTATGCATTCGTGGGGCATTTATTTGCTGACTGTCCATCGTGTCCCCTGAGACCCAGTGTCCTCACCTGCCAGCATACTACTCGATTCAGTGACAGAAACTTGGCAAATATTAAGTGCCGGAAGAATACTGCATATCAGTATTTGAGATCAGACAATAAAATCTAGTTCCTGTTAATCAGACACCCAAGTCAAAATCATAGCACAAATGAGAAGTACAGAGTCTTGTCAGCAGAATTGGGCATCCTGAAAACAACCTTAAGTGAAAAAGGAAAGCAAAGCTGGTACTTTTAGTTCGCTGTAATTCACCTAGCTCTGGAATTTTCTTCTAAACCCGTGAGAGAAACTTACACACGTAACCCTGGGTGGGACTTTTGGACTCTGAAGTACAAAGGTTCTCTGAAGGAGAAGCTGATCGGCTAGAGGTGATTGGTTCCAAGCATGGTCAAACGGTTGATGGAGCTGTCGGGGTGGGTATGGGACCCGCCGGAGGAGGGTGGGGCTGGTTGGAGCCAGTCAGGGAGGGAGAGAAGGAGAGGAGAGGAGATCACATGCGTGTTGAAGGGCCAGACTAATATGTAGTGCAGGGGCCTGGGAATTCAGGGTCTTGCGATATTATTTCTACTAATAAACTTTGTGACTTTGGACATCTCAACTCTCTGGTCCTGTCTCCTAATCTTTAAAATGAGGGTCTCTATTAAATGATTTTTAAAGTCTCTTCCAGGTTAAAAATTCTGCTCTCACTTGGAAACACAGTGTTAGGAAAATACCAGCACCGAAGTATGCTTTTCTAATATGGGAAGTATATTTGGATTGGGTATCAGCAAAAATTACTATTGCTAATATTTTCTAAAATGTATAAAGTGGGAAGCTATTCGAGTGTATTGTGGCACCTGGGTTTAGCTATTTGTGTTTCAGTTAATGGAAGAGAACTTTAAGTGACTGTTAACTTTTACCAAGGGGTGCAGCTCAGAGTTAACAGTTTGTAAGGGCTAACTAGTTTACTAGCTGGTAGTTGCCACAGGATTTACAAGTTTACAGTCTGATTTTTAGTTTTGGTAGCTCCACACCGAGTCAAGAATAGATGATTCATGTAAAATCATCTTCGTAAGAACAGGCATATAATATTGCTGCTCAAGGGAAAGATTTTAAACTGTTAGGTTGAAGTAACTTAATTTCCTTTGCTTTTCTAAAAGTCTCTACCATCCTGAGAAAGTCTAGTGGTTTCTTCAGAGACCTGGCTGCTTTCTGTCTCAGAGTATTTAAGGAAAGTCCATTTTCTCAAAATGGAATTTTTCCTGGGTCACACCAGGCAATCAGGGCTTTGAGCCATAAACCATCTCCTAGGGTTTGGTTCCCTCTGAGAGAGAGGGAAAGGAGAAACTTTCACCCTTGCTAGAAAGTAAAGCTTGTCTACCCCTATGTGTTTGCAGTTTTTAAAAAGGAGTGGTTTATACAAAAGCCTAGCACCCTTGACCACAATAAAGCAGCACTCAGGCTTCTCATTTTGTGTCCAGGAGACACAGATGCATTTTTCAGCCCATAGAAGGCTCTTTTGGTACCAGATTTGGGCAGAATTCTGAGGGAACAATAAAGGTACAAATGTGTGGCTGGGTAAATATCTTTATAATAACCCCACATTTTATATATATATATAAATATTAATGATTAATATATATCATTACTATATATTATATATTATGCTATATCATTATAGTAATAAATGTTACTGACATAGAATTATGTATACATATGTAGGTATATATAGATACACACACATACATATGTGGGTGGATGAAGGAATAAAAGTCAGTGAACTGTAAACTTTCAGAGTTAATTGTTTCAGAATGCTGTGTTTTCGGCTGTGTATCTTTACCATGATATTTGGGGAAGAAATGCTATACTCAGTCAGTTTGCAGTATAAGAGCAAAGTAAGTGTAATGGTGCTTTGAAATCAGAAGTAAGTCTCCCTCCCACTTCCAAAAAAAAAATAAGGTTGTTTGATTTAACCACTCTTTTCCCCAGCCAGTTTCATGTGGGGAGGCCCACACTGACTGTGTTTGATAAAAGTAGTTGTGTTTATTTGTGTTAAGTAAACTGTAGGTTGGTGGCTTACTCTAGTTGTCTGCATTTTTTAAAAGTCCTAATATTAGAACAAAAAGCTTTCTCATTTCTCTGTTGAATATTTTACTTATTGGTTAAAAATGAGCATCCAGCTCTGTTATTAGTCAGAGGGCTTTCCATCAGTTCATGAAGTGTTTCAGTATCTCAGTTTTCGGTTAAATGGTGAGGGGATCTTGAGTTCCCCGGGAGTTCTGTTTGGTGTTTCACTTGTGTCTCTTTATATTAATGGCTTTCATGTTTATTTCTTCGCTTGAGATGGAGAAGGAAATGAAATTGGATGACTTTTTTTTTTTTCATGCTTCAGCCCGACTGGCTCTTTATAAAATGGGGAGTAGAGTCACTCCCTCAAAATGGCTAATGTGTTCAACTGTGTGTAAATTGGGGTCATAGTCCTTTCTTTGAAGAATAGGAGGAGTGCTATTATGATAAACATGCTGGAAATGATTAAAGGTAAAATACAGCAGGACACAAGTGGCTGTTTCAAGCCTTTTGGTGGCAGGTGGGACACCCTCTGAGTCCAACTAAAAGAGACTGAGAAGAAAGGGATCAGCCAGTGCAGCCCTGGCCGTGGGGATAAAACACTAGTCGACGGGTGAATGTGCAAGCAGCCCACTTACATCAGTGTCTATGTTGCGTTCTGTCTTTTCTCACCTTTTATCATAGGATGGGGGAAGATATCCCCAAATAGGGAGAGATATTTGTGTACCGCTTTATTCAACCTGTGTGTGCCATACCAAATATACACCCCCCTCCAACGTCTGTGGATGTTTCTCTTAAGCATGAATGTGATAGGAAATTGAGGTTATTCAGCTCTACAGGCTATACTGAGTATTGCTTATACTAAGCAGGATATGCCATCAAAGAATGATTTGACTTTAGATGCCTCCTATTTGAAGTGGTTGGGAATAAAAATATTCCTTTCACCATTCATGATCAGGAAGAACTTTAGTCAGTACACGTTTTCTGAAGGGCTAGAATGTAAAGGGAATTCACTGCAAAATTTATGCCATGAGGTGTCTTTATTCAGGCAGTTAACTCATGACAATTTTAAAGATGGGGTGTTTGTATTTCTTAGTGTGTCACCACTCACTGTCTTATCAATAATGAATTCCTATTATTGCATATTATCTTTCTACAATTTAAGTGAATCCTATCTACTTCTGAGAATCTTGCTCTCTCAAGACATTTCTAACTAGTTTATTGGAAACAAAAACCCTGTGGTTGTTCCTTCCAGGGATGATAAAATACATTTATTGTCAATGCATGAAAGTAGAAAGAAGAAAATAAAAATCACTTGTAATCTCACCAACTCTATGAGAGCTGGGAAGCCAATGGGGGTACTGGAGCTGAGAAAAAAACATTTAAGGAAATTTTTAATTAAATAATTTTAAAGGACCACAGAGGGGATGTGGTGAATACGCAAGGGGGAAAGCAGGAGGGAGGGGAGGTAGGACTGTTGCAGTAGTCTGGGCAAGAAACAGTGGTAGCTTGGAATGCATCCTAGCAGTGGAGCTGGTGAGCAGTGGTCAAGTTCTAGATCTGATGGGAAGATGGAACTGAAGGGTTTATTGATAGGCTCTGGGTTATGAGAAAAAGAAGTAAAGAAAGACAAAGAGTTTTGTCCTGAACAGCCAGAATGATGGAGTTGCCACTTATTGAGCTGGGAAAGGCAGGGAGAGGGGGAAATTTTGATGGGAAAAATCAAAAGTTGAGTGTGTGCCCGTGTAGTTTTTTTATTACGGTACTTATTCAAAACTTTGTCTCATTCGGTCTCCCTGGTGCTTTTCCACGGGGATAAGTGTGCTTTTATTAATAAATCTCAAGGCAACACTAAGCTTAAGGTATGGAAACTTTAAATCAAGGAAGGAAAAATTCCGGATAAAGATCAGAAAAGGCCAGTGAGGAGAAGCATCCCCAGGCGCCTGATAGCGGCCCCAGCAGGAGGGTCTTGTAAAAGGCAATTTAATTAAACTGTAGGCGTCTAACTGAGAATCGTTCTCCAGACAGCCTCACAGAAGCCCTTTATGATCTTTTGTTCGTGCATTAGGCTCTAACTGGGTGTGTTTCCAGGTTTGTTCCAGGTTTGGACTTTGTTACCTGACGTGCTGTGTGATGGGGCTATTATTACTAAAACGAAGTATGGATTTTCCCATGCATCATAGATCAATTCTAATCATCTTTCCAATATTGGTTTGCACTGTGATAGTAGTTTTTTGTTTTTCTTTTTAATGGAACTCTGCCTTTTACCTGAACTAACCTAGAAAACTCCATTACTTGTTCTGATCATGCCTGAGAAAGAATGGCAGTTTATTTTTTTATTTTATTTTTTTGCGGTAAAGAATGGCAATTTTGAAGCAGAATCTTTTTTTTTTTTCTCAAGCCACTTTATTATCATTGCATATGGCTCAAAGCAAGCTTGTTTAAATCTTTAAGGGCAAAAGAACATATGTTCATTTAAAATACCAAGGGAGAAAAAGAAAAAAAAAATACCAAGGGAGGTTACAGCTTACTTGGTTTTCAATGTCCTCGTAGTCTTTATTCCAGCTCAAATGAGTTTTTTTCCTTCCTCCTCCTTCATCTTTTATTGTTGTTGTCGTTCAACCTCACCCAAGAGTTGCTTTATTAATGCTGATAGTATTTGGGCCTTCTTTTAAAAATAAAGCAACAACCTAAGTGCCCAGGATTAGAACTTAAATTTGCTGATTTAGCCGTGTTGATGGAGCATCCTGTGCGCCAGGCACTCTTTGAGGGGCTGGAATGCAGCAGTGACAGTCAACACCCCGGCTGTCCAGGAGCTGAAGATCTAGCTTGGTGTGTGTGTTGGGGGGATGGGTAGGTGATCAGTAACCCAGTATGCAAATATACACGTTAAGCTTTGAGTGAATATAAGGAGAGTCAGGACATAGAGAGCGATGGGCAGTGCGTGGGATTATCTGAGGGGGCATCCGAAGCTGAGATCTGATCTTGCACCAGCCTCCTGGTTTACGACAGAGAAGGTGGATGGAAGCCAGCCCTGCCTCTGCAGAATTAAAGCATTTTAACTGTGTAGTTTTAGATCTTCTCAGATAAGAAGCCGGTGCAAGGGTCCTGCTAATTTTTAACAACGACAGGAGTGATGTATGTGCCCGTGCATATTTTATTTGTATTTTTGTAAAGAAACCTGGTTAAGTGCGAATAGAGCAGTATTTGAAGAAAGTGGTACTGTTTCCCAAAGGGAACAAATAGCACATTTGAAGCCAGCCTCTGGTGAGAACATCTGTGGGTTATTTTTACCATTTTTAAGAGAGGTAGTCATATCGGGACAGTGATCGTATGACTTAGAATCGTATCATTTTTAGGTCTGAAATGGAGGAACTTTTAGAGACTATGTAGTCTGATGTCTCTCATTTCTTTGAATGACAAAGCTGAAAAGGACAAGCTCCGCCCCGGGTTTCCCTGCTGGTTAGTGGAGGGGTGACACCATGGTCCAGGGTTCTTTTCGTCTCCATCTACCATGCTTTTCCGTGTGATTAAAATCTGTGTCTCTGTGCCTTTCAGCAAGATGTCCATGCAGTTAGGGCCCCAGAGAAGAACAGACTTTCAGTTATTTTAAATTGATCCTACAATTATTTATAAAATGTCTCCGCTGTTCATAGTTTGTCCTCTTTATGCATAATTCTGCCCCAGATAATGATAAAACAGAGAAATAATTCTTCAGTTTCTACTTTTCCATTTTTGGTTTGTTTTTACCAAACCTTAGTTTTGACCTTAGTGTAAAAGCTGAATTTAAAAGAAATGCTAGTCTCTCATTTTCAGCCTGTAAGATATGAGTGGATTTGCTAGTGTTGATGGGGAAGGGGCACGGGGTGACATCCAGGGGAGAAATGACCGTGTCTCTACCTTCCCTTCTCTCTCCTTTTCCCCTTCCCTGCCTTGCCCCATCCACCCTGTATCCATCCATCTTTCACTCTAATTCTTTCTCTCTCACACAGACCCCCTCTTCTTCTCTCTCACATTCTTATGTGCAAACCTATTTTTGTTTGTTTTCACGTTGGTTAAAACCATGCTGTTGTAAATCCAAATTGCCAAACCACAAAGAGATAGTAGAGATAACATGGAAGGGCATGCAGTATTCTTCTGGCTTATTTCACTTGGTATAATATTCTCGAAGTTCATCCATGTTGTGTCATGTGTCAGAATTTACTTTTTTTTTTTTTGCGGTACACGGGCTTCTCACTGCTGTGGCCTCTCCCGTTGCGGAGCACAGGCTCCGGATGCGCAGGCTCAGCGGCCATGGCTCACGGGCCCAGCCGCTCTGCGGCATGTGGGATCCTCCCGGACCGGGGCACGAACCCGTGTCCCCTGAATCGGCAGGCGGACTCCCAACCACTGCGCCACCAGGGAAGCCCTATACCACATTTTGCTTACTCATTCATCTGTCAGTGGACACTTGGGTTGCTTCCACATTTTAGCTCTTGTGAATAATGCTGTTATCAACATGGGCATAGAATAGTTCTTTGAGATCTTGCTTTCCATTCTTCTGAGTATATACCCAGAAGTGAAATTGCTGGGTCATATAGTCATTCTGTTTTTAATTTCTTAAGGAACTGCCATAGTGTTTTCCACAGCAGCTATACCACTTTACATTCCCACCAATACTTGTTATTTTCTGGTTTTTTGATAGTAGCCATCCTAATGGGTGTGAAGTGGTATCTCACTGTGGTTTTGATTTGCATTTCCTTAATGATTAGTGATGTTGAGCATCTTTTCATGTGCTTATTGGCTATTTATATATCTTCTTTGGAGAAAATCAAGTATTTGCTTAATTGCTATTTAAAATATTTTGTCCTGAATGCATAGCAGGATAACTTATTTGGTCATCTGCATCAAGAATATATAAAGATTGTTATACAGGAGAAACTAACACACCATTGTAAAGCAGTTATACTCCAATAAAGATGGTAATATATATATATATGAAGAGCTTGCCCAAATTAGCAGAGCACTTGCCTCATCGTTTAAGAACTGCAGTGTTACAGACATCTAGTTGCTGATTACTTATTGATAACAGTTTCTATGTCAAAATGCCACATGAATATTTAGAGATGCAGAACTTAGTTATGATTTGCCAGACTTACAGGCCACTGTTCCTGCATTGCTCTTCCTAACTCAGTCCAACTTGTACAAAAACATCTAAAAATATTTACATGGAACTATTCTTACTCTCTACATTGGGCAGAATGAAACTCATACACATGTAAAGAGGCAGTAGATAAACAAGGAGACGACTATTACTGTGGGGAAGAAAAAGGAAGAAAGATTGGTTCACCTACAGAAAAATGATAAAATTCAGAGGAGAAAAGCAGTCAGATTTTTCAGAGCCATGTGAGGAGAAAGGGGGACAAAAGAAAGCCAGCTCCACTTTATTTTTTCTCTCCTGAATTAATCTTGCACGTAAAACTTTGGAGTTCATGCATAGATGAATCTCTACACCCAGGAAGTGTTTAAAATAGGAAGCTGGGTACTTTTTTCTAAGAAGTCTGGAGCCATTAATAGTAACAACTTGAAACAACCCAGAGAAGTAGACTTTTTTGAGTGAGACACAGTCCAGAGTCTGGTACTACTCAAGCTACACCTTTTGTGGGAAACAACAGAGTAGCCTGAAATTTGCATTTGAAACAATAAGCTCCCTCCTGCACCAGAGCCTGCACAGAATTGTTCAATTGTGTTTAAAAAGAAATCCCTTGCTTAGGTGTTTGGTTTTCTCCTGCTCCTCTTCCTCCCTGACTTGTATATGTTGTTTTAGAGCAGGTACATCTTAGGTCTGAGTTCAGCAAACTTCTTCTGTAAAGAGCTACATAGTAAATATTTTCAGCTTTGTAGGTCATAGAGTCTCTCTGGCAACTTACCCAACTCTGCTGTTGTAGCAAAGTGGAAAAGCAGAGTTGTACCATCTTGGAAAGCAGCCATGGATAATCGTTAAAAGACTGGCCATGGTTATATTCCAATAAAACTTTATTTACAAGAGCAGGCAGTGGCCCTAGTTTGGTGATCCCTGTTCTAACTAATTTCGGGAGGCCATGGGAAGTTTAATCTCAACGCATGGTTAATGAGAGCTGTCTCCAAATGTTAGCACGAACCCGTGTCCCCAGCATCGGCAGGCAGATTCTCAACCACTGCGCCACCAGGGAAGCCCCCCAAATATTCTTAGAGGGTTAAATGATCTTTTAAATTTTTAATTTGAAACCTTATTCAGTGACTAGAATCTTGAGGGAGTAAGAGAGAAAAGCTTTATAAATATTTATAAATGCTAAAAATTAAATTGCTGAGATAAAATTTTGTTCTCATGAAAAGATAATTATATAACAAGTTTGGAATTCGCTCTCAGTTTTCATTTCCTTGTGGAAACATCTTCATTGTGAGGAAAATTAGGGAATTAATGAACAAATGTTTCCTGAGCATGAACTGTGGCGTTTAACTGGGCCCTGAGGGCATCTACTGGGACGGCTGTCACATACTTCATGCTCGAAGGCACTTACCATCTTGGAAAGATGCTCAAGGCCCGTGAGAGAGGATATTTTTTAAAATGTGTTTTAACTTTTGGGGGTATTTTATTTTAAAATAAACCTTTTTGAGGTATAATTTACATATAGGAAAAATGCACCTATTTTAAGCGTATGATAAATTCCATGCGTTTTGACATGCAGCCACCATCCCAATCAAGATACGGAACATTTCCATCTTCTCAAAAGGTGTTCCAACCCTCCCCCTGCCAAACCCCAGACAACCATTGATCTGCTTCCTGTCACCGTAGACGGGGATTGCCTGTTCTAGAATTCAGGTAAATGGAATCACAGAGTAGGTACTCCCTTGCGTCTGGCTTAGAGGTTGCCAAACTTTCTTGGCTCACAAGACCTTTAGAGAATCGGTAATTTTTCATGGAGTCACAAGTCAAAAGCAATACCTAACAGTTCCATTAGGTCCAGAGAACACAGTAGAAGTACTTGGCATGGTGTTCAGTTGTTGCTGTGTTTCCCTCAAAAATTTAAAATACCCTCTGGTACCTGGGGGCCCTTGGGTGACATAGTGCAGAGTTTGGGAACCCGATGTCTAACTTCTTTAACTCAGCATAGCTTTCTGAGATACGTTCATGTTGTTATATGTGTTAGTAGTTTGTCCCCTTATTGCTGAGTAGTAGTCCATTTCAGAAAATACCGTGGTATATTCGTTCACTTGATGGGGGCATTTGAGTTGTTTCCACTTCTTGGCTACTGTGGACAAAACCAAATAAGCATTCGTGTGTGAGTCTCTGTGAAGGCAGAAGCGTATTGTCATTTCTCTAAGAATAGAAGTTTTGGGCCATGTGATAAATGCATGTCTAACTTTATGAGAAACTGCCAACCTTTTCCAAGTGATCGCACCATTGCATTCCTGCCAACAATGTATGAAGAGTCTAGCTGCTCCAGTTCTTGCCAATACTCGGTATTGTCAGTTTTTAAAAATTTTAGCCATTCTACTGAGTATGTTGTATATCTTAGTATCGTTTCGGTTTGCGTCTCCCTGAAGACTAATGATGAGCATCTTTGCAAGTGTGCTTACTTGCCATTGCGTGTGTGTGTGCGCGTGTGCCTGCACGTGAGTGGTGTCTGTTCAGATCTTTTGCCCGTTATTCAGTTGGGTTGCTTGTCTTCTTATTACTGAGTTGTAAGATTTTTTTCTTTTTTTTTTTTAACATATTCTGGGTACAAGTCCTTTGTCAGATATATGTTTTACAAAGAGTTTCTCCCAGTTTCTCCTTTTCATTTTCTTAACAGTATCTTTTTTTTTGTTTGTTTGTTTTTTTTTTTTTTTTTTTGGTAGGCGGGCGTAAACATATTCTGGGTACAAGTCCTTTGCCAGATATATGTTTTACAAAGAGTTTCTCCCAGTTGGTGGCTCTCCTTTTCATTTTCTTAACAGTATCTTTTGAAGAAGAATCGTTTAAAATTACAATTTATCACTGTTTTTTGTTTTTGTTTTTTTTCTAGTTAGTACTTTTTTATTTTTTGGCTATCTCAAGGATAAGATTTTCACCTAGGGCTTCCCTGGTGGTGCAGTGGTTAAGAATCCGCCTGCCAGTGCAGGGGACACGGGTTCGACCCCTGGTCTGGGAAGATCCCACATGCCGCGGAGCAACTAAGCCCGTGCGCCACAACTACTGAGCCTGCGCTCTAGAGGCCACGTGCCACAACTACTGAAGCACACGCGCCTAGAGCCCATGCTCCGCAACGAGAAGCCACCACAATGAGAAGCCTGTGCACCGCAACAAAGAATAGCCCCCGCTCACCGCAACTAGAGAAAGCCCGCACGTAGCAATGAAGACCCAACACAGCCAAAAATAAATAAATTTGTTAAAAAAAGAAAATTTTTTTTTCACCTAAATTTTTTTCTAGAAGTTTTATAATTTTGACTTTTACATTTTGGTCTAGGATCCACTTCAAGCTATTTTTTGTGTATGCCATGAAATGAACGTAGAGGTTTGGTTTTTTTTCCATACAGATTTCTGGTTGTTTCACTAGCATTTGTTGAGAAAACTGTCTTTCCCTTTGGAATTAACTAAACCCTTTTGCCAAAAATCAGTTGACCATGGATGTGCTTGTCTGCTTCTGAACTCTGTTCTGTCCCATTAATCTATGTCTATTCATGATACCTTGATTATTGTAGATTTACAATGAGTTGTGAAATCAAGTTATGGAGAAAGATGTATTTTTAAGTTTGATTTCTTTTATCAAACTGTTTTCTCAAATAGTTTATTCTAATTGCTTCTGAAAACGAAGTAAGCATATTTCTTTTTAGTCTTGGACGTTAAAGTGACGTTAAAGGCAAGGGAAGTACACTGAGAATATAGCACGGTGATCCTGCTTCAGCACCAACTTTGATGACCTTCAGCGTCAGTTTTCTTGCCTGTCAATGAGAAACTTTTGACTCCAGAATAGTCTCCCGCAATGTCCCATTTAAATCTAATAACCTGTCATCTTAGATGGATCATAAGCGATTTCCTCTTCTACTTGTGCGCTTTGCTGTGATTCAGGTTTTAAAACAGCCAAGCATTAACAATACTGAAAAACAGATAGCTTCGTGGAAGCAGTGCCTGACACTAAATAATAACTTAGTACGCTCTTAGTCGAAGTGCTTCAGGAAAATCTTGATGCCACTGGGACTCTTTCATTTATTTTAGGAGCTTTTACAGTCATTCCTTCCTTAGGCCTTTTATCTTGGTGTTTCCCAAGTCATTAGCTCTTGGTTATTAGGTCCGCAGACCAGAGGCTGTGGGGCTGCCTCTCCTATCAGGGTCCATGGATAAATCCCAGGATTGGAGAGAGCTAGAGGTGGTCTCACCCCCTGATCTTCAAAGTGTGGTCCTTGGACCAGCAGCCTTGGCATCATTTTGTCAGAAAAGCAGAATATCGGGTTGCACCCCAGACCTCCTGAACCAGGTGTGCACAGGTATGTACCTTCAAGGTTGAGAAGCACTGATCAGGCTGGGCGGGGAGCATCGTCTCTGTGGCCTTCGCACCAGACTGTCTGGCCTCAGGACACCTCTGAGGGTGTAACCCCATTAGAGAACATCTGTTCCATTTGTGGATAGTTCTGTTCAAGTTTCTTTTTTCTCCTACTCTCCATCAGGCCTCCCATCTGCATTTCCAGGTAGGAAAAGATAGTCAGAGAAAAGTAGAAAGAAGGGATGGTTCCTATATTGTGAAAGTCAAAACATTTCCAGAAATCTTCAGCAGACTTCTGCTTACATTTCATCGACGAGACCAACTGTCCCACGGCTCCCCAGACCTTCAAGGGGACCTGCGTAGGCAAGAACGAGGCACACGGTCTTCCCTGACACATCCCCCAGGGTCCTGTAGTGTGGAAGTCTGTGTTACAGTGTTTCTGGAAGGTGCCTGAGAAATGGACAACAGTAGTTACCTCTTTGGAATAGGCTGGCAGTCAGAAGTAAGAGGGACATTTATTTTTCACTTTATATTGTTCTTTCCTGCTGAGAGGTTTTTTTTTTGTGGTAAAGAAAACAATGTGTGTAAACTTTGAAGAAAGGAAGTTGACAGGAAGTTGACAGAACCCCTTGGGTACAGCTGTCCAACCAGTTCCTCAGAGCCTGGGGACTTCAGCCTCAGCTGTAAGATGAAAGGTTAGATTAGATCCTATCTTGGACTCCTGGGTCTGAGCCTCTTCCAGTTAATTACACAATCTCCAGGAACCAGAGAAGGGGATTAAGAGTCAGCTCCTTGAGTCACAAAAGAAACCTAGCATCTTGAACAGGTTCTTATTTAGACTTTGTAATGGGCTGAACTGTGTCCCCCCAATCCCCAAATTCATATGTTGAAGTCCTAACCCACACTACCCCAGAATGTGGCTGTATTTGGAGAGAGGTGATAAGGTTAAATGAGGTCATGAGGTTGGGCCCTAATCCAGTATGACTGTGTCTTTATAAGAAGAGGAGATCTGGACACAGACACACACACACAGAGAGGACCATGGGAAGACACAGGGAGAAGACAGCCACCTACAAGCCAGAGAAGAAACCAACCCTGTTGACACTTGGATTTCAGGCTTCTAGCCTCCAGCATTGCGAGATAATCCTCTCTGTTCTTTAAGCCACCCAGTCTGTGGTACTTTGTTACGGCAGCCCTGGCAAACAAATACAGTTTTCTGTCCCTTTAAACTTTTGTGGGGATAGTTCTGTATTTTGCAGAATCGCCAGGACAGCTTGAGATTGCACTGGACTTGGTTACTTCAGCTAGTCCTGTCCCCAGGGAACCTGGAAGTACGGAGCATGGGCTGGGAGCAGAGCTGGGTCTCTGGCAGGAAGAAGCACGTGTCTGTTACCGTGAGGCCAGCGCCAGCCTCTCCCCAGGGCCTCGTTGCCACGCACACCCCGCTTCTGGGTTACTTGGAACCCCTCCTTCAGCTTGCTCGCCTCTTTTCTGATCCATCTTCTATCCTCGACCTTCAAAACCAATGGATGCTCTCCTGTGCTCTTGATTTTTTGCATGGCCTCTGGCTGAGAAGTCCATCTTGACCACAAACAGTTTTGCCTTTTAGGGAAGATCTGCACCTGTGCAGCTGGTGAGATTCGAGGGCGAATCCTGTGTTATAAGAGTTACCTTATGATACCTATTGGCAAGAATATATTCTACTTTTGATGAAGCAGGAAGGAGTGTGTGTGAGTGACACACCCACACACCCACACCCACCCACTGGGGTCTCACACCTTCTCCAACCCAGCACTCTGTCTGAGCCGGATCTTGGCCTTGACGGGGGCCAAAGGACTCTGAAATGGCCTGCAGTCTTCCAGTTTAAGGGAGACTCGATCTTTCCTGGGGCTCGATGAGGGCCAACTTTCTGAGCTGGAGTGGGCAGCGACTGCCAGGCACCCAGGCGTGCCCTGGGAGGGACTCTCAGGCCTGCGTTTCTAGGAGATGCCCGGGTGACTGAAAGTGAGCAGAGGCTGGCCTCGGGGCACTCTGCTCCCTGCCGAGCCCCTCAGGAGGAGGCCTCATTTGTGAGTCTTTGCCAGCCTGCTTACCAGTTTCTTCTCCTGGAAGCAGAGAGCATGGGTAGGATGGGGCAGCCTGGATGGGCAGCGTGTCCACCTTGCAGACACACTGGTGGTGTCAGAGCAGGGAGCCCGCGCAGATGGAAATATTTAGGTCCGGCCAAGTGGCATGTAGCTGTGAGATCCTGGAGGATACTGTACTGATTGTGGCTCAGTGGGGACTGAAAAGGACTTCTATTTATATGGAAAATCAAATCTCACCACTCTTTCTGTGATTTACCGTTGTTTTCTCACGCCAGGGAGATTTGCCGTGATGAGGACAGAGTAACAGGCCTTTCATGCAAGCGCTCAGCTTTCCATTGTGCCCGACACTGCTGAGCTCTTTGAAGCCCAGGGAGGCAGATGCATCTCTGCGTGGAGCGTTTTTCTGGCCGTATAATTTCATCAGCCCTGACTCTGCTCCATGCTAAGCATGAGGCTGAGCTCGCAGATAACACTCCTCTTGGTGCTGGTGGGATTCAGTACCTCGTGTGGAAGCAGGGGGATGGATGAACTGGGGAAGTGATGGAGGGTGGCTGTGGAGAGCCCGGGACATGTTTGTCTGCCTTATTTAAGAGATTGTTCTACTTCATGCTGCATTTGCGAGGCGTTTAACTTGAGAAGCCTAGAAAATTCAGTAGAAAATACATTTTCACAGTATTTTAAGCTGGAACAGACTATTTTAAGCTGAACAGACCCTGGAGATGAACCATTTCAGCTTCTTCCTTTTGAAGCTGAAGGCCTGAGGCCCAGAGGAGTCGGGGTTTGCCAGGAACTGGCAGGGACTTAGCACAGCACCAGGGTCAGAACCCAGGGCTCGATGCCAGGCTCCTGGCGCCTTCCCTTCCAGCAGGGATGCTCACCCGGCCTTTGCAAAAGTGTTTCCCTGGATACCAGAGGGATATGTTGTTAATCTTAAAGCCAAGGTTTCAAAAGTGTTTTTCATAATAATTTATTAGAGCTACATAATTCGTGGCAAATAATAACATAGTTAATGCACAAAATGGATACTCTCAATAAAAGCCAATTATTAAAAGCCAATTATTAATTATTATGTTCTGGAGCTCCAGTGGTGCAATCGGTTAGTGCACGGTACTTATATAATTATTATGTTCTGGTAAGAGCTCTTGAGCTAACTTAAGGGGGAAAAGGCAGGATTATGTGAAGAGTAGAGCCATCCCCAGGATCCAGGGAAGCCCCTGTGTACCAGGCTCTCTCTGTGTCTCCCTCATCCCGCCGCCTAGTCTGTTGGTACCCGCGGCCCGTCATTCTCTTCGTCCGTCACCCTGTCTCCCGTCTCCGGCCCCCTGACCCCGACTTGGCCCCCTCTCCCCGCCTCCATCCCCCGTCTCCCCTCTTGGGTTCCCTTGCATCTTCTGCCCCCCACCTCAGATGTGGTCGCCCCTCAGTGCCAGCTCCGTCTCTCGCCATGGACTTGCCCCGTTTTCCCTTCTGCCCTCAGACCAGCTTGCTCTGCAGCACACACGTGATCTGAGTGACTGTGCCCGCCTCACTCTGCTTCAGTCACCCCTCCCCACAGACCGGTTCTGTCTCTCACCCCACTTTCCAGTTCCCAGGGAGCCCTCCGACACACCTCCTCCAGCTTTTCTCACCGGGCGGCGTGTTGCTGCCACACTCAGGAATGGACTGCCTGTGGCCAGGTGGCCGGCCCTGGTCTAGTTCTGGGGCCGGGGTCCTGGGGTCCTCAGGAGCTCTGGGGAAGGAAGCCGGCCTCGTGCTAAACACTTGTGCATATGTGACCTCATTCAGTCCTCACAGCGACCCTGTGACGTATCGTCCCCAGTAGGGATGTGGAAACTCGGGCCCAGGACCGGTAAACCCATTGCCTGGGGACCCACGGCTGACAGGCAGCCTCCAAAGGCCGTCCTGCACCCTCCTCCTCCTCGTGCTGGGCTGTCCTGAAGTTACTCAGTGGATCCTTAATAAGTCAAAACGCTCTGATGCTAAGTAAACGCACTGTCTTTTGCGTGAGTTTGGATGTTACTCCTAAGGCTTCTGAGTTATCAGTACGGGCTTGATATCGATAGGATTTTATAAAAACCTCACTTGAGCCCCTCGTGGTATCTACCAACAGCTTCACATGCTTGGGATCCAGGAGGATTTCTTTGATCTAGATCAAGTCCTTGTAGAAACACCTAAGTAAGGTTTAAACATCACTCGCTGGTTTGCAGCATTTTTATTAATTTTATTTTATTTATTTATGGCTGTGTTGGGTCTTCGTTCCTGTGCGAGGTCTTTCTCTAGTTGCGGCGAGCGGGAGCCACTCTTCATCGCGGTGCGCGGGCCTCTCACTATCGCGGCCTCTCTTGTTGTGGAGCACAGGCTCCAGACGCGCAGGCTCAGTAGTTGTGGCTCACGGGTCTAGTTGCTCTGCGGCATGTGGGATCCTCCCAGACCAGGGCTCAAACCCATGTCCCCTGCATTAGCAGGCAGATTCTCAACCACTGTGCCACCAGGGAAGCCCAGGTTTGCAGAAGTTTTAAAAGCTCCTCCATCCCTTTTAAAGAAGGTGTGAAGCTCGTGGAAATCAAATTTGAATAATGAGTGGTGATTGACTTGTCTCTTCATAACCGCTGGCATCAGGAAAGATTTCATATGCACATGAGAACTGTATGCCTGTCTGCAGCGAGGTGAACATTCCTGGACTATCCTCCTTGCTGAACAAAGGTTGTAAGTACTTCGCTGCATTCCGTGAAATTTGCTGTGATGAAATCTAAGAACCAGGCGGTGCCGGTGGGGAGACGCTTAGTAGTAAGTGACCTTCCATTTCCACTTCCTCCTCGTTATTTGACCTCCTGCCACAGGGGCCTTGGAGGCATCCCGTAAGGGAAACCCCTAATCCCCCAGCAGTGCATTCCGGCTCCACCTGGCAGCTGCTTCCTTCCACACCCAAGGCCAGGCAGGCAGTGGCCTCGAACCTCGATGGGCGGCCAGCGTGAACGCATGTGTGACTGACGCCCAGATCCGGTCCTATCCTGACTCAGTGTGTTCTCGCATCTCCTCAAGAGAGGAGAGCTAGGGAAGGATGCTGAAACTAGAGGCCTTTACTTGCTGGAGAGCTTTTCTCTGTCACTTGTGCTACTTTTTCTTAATCAAATGTATGCTTTGGGTTTGTGAAAGCTTCCAGTAGCTTCTCCTACTAGATTGTTTAATGCCATGATGCAAATGGCACCTCGGCTGGAGTCTGGAATCACACTTGACACTTGGCCAGGGCCCAGATTCCCTGACTGTCCAGCAGGCTGAGGTTTGCCACAGGGCACCCCCGAGTTGGAGGTGCCCCCAGAACAGGAATCAGCCCCCGGGGTGGGCCTGGGGAGACCACAGGGTCCCTTGTGGGCACACAGACCCACCCTCCAAGGGGCCATGAGATTGTTTAGGAAATGGGGGTGGCCGAAACAAAAGAACCCCATTAAAAAAATAAGTGTGTGACATGAGTCCGTTTGTGTACAATTGTTTGTGGGAGTGAGGGAGGGGCAAGGAAGAGAAAGACATGGAGATGTGATGAATAAAGAAATTGGGAACAAATATAGTTCTCACTCTTAACACGACTGTCAGATGAAAGAAAGGAATGTTGCACTCATGCTTATGGTTTGATTTTGCCTGGTGGAAGAGAAATCAGTCCCAGAAATCCCTGCTGTGTGTATATGTTTTATCTGCATGTCTGAGCCAGGAGAAAGGGAAGGAAGGGTCCACACCAATCCATCCCTGGATACTTGGGAGGTGGGGAAGGGGGGAAAGGGATTATAGCCTCTTCTTTATACATTTTATGTTAATTTGCTTATTAAAACCAGCACATGGTAACTTTCATAATTCAAAACAATACATTTAAAGAAATCTTTAAAAAACAAGAAAGCCGTTCTAGGCGGGAAACAGGGCAAAAATTAATTTACACTGGGGGTAGATTATTTTAAGTTTTATGCCTAATGGGCAGTCTGTGTAAATGGTATAAAACTCAAAGGGTACATAAGGCTCTATGGGGAAAGGAAAGTCTCCTCTCCACAGCCATCTGTCTCTCCTGAAGGCAGCCAGTTTTGCCAGATTCCTGCACGTCCTTTCAAGATGCTCTGTGTTTTTACAAACATACATTTGTAAAAATAGGGCAAGAGAGAGTCCTGCCCCCGCAAAAAAAAACAGCAGCATAGTGTAAACACTGCTTGGGTCTTTTTGTTGGACACGTTGCTACATATAGAGCTGTCTGACTCCTTTTACACTGGTTGTATGATATTCCATTGTATTAACTGGTCTTATTTAACCAGCCTGCTGCTGAACAGGCATATCAGTTGTTTTCAGTCTCCTACTTTGGAAACAATGCTGAAGTAAATACCTTTGACATTTATGGGTATATCCATAGAATAAGTATCTTGAAGTGGATTGCTAAATTTCTCTCAAGAGAGGAGGGACAAATTGACACTTCTTCAGAAATGTGTAAAAGTACTAGATATTCTTTAGAGAACACTGCTGCCTTGGAGGTGGGTATAATATAAAGGCAGCAATAGGGATTTTAGGGAAGGCATTAGGAGAGTCAGGACCTTTTCAACTGCTCCTCTGAGGTACTTCTCTTTCCAGAAGTTACTTTTGCTCAAACCTTGGTTTTTGTTTCAGATGAATAAAGTTGTGAGGAAGAAATAAACATACAGTGAGCTGCTATTATGTGCCAGACATTGGGTTAGGTCAGTTGCAAATATCATTTAATTCTTGTAGCATTCCCATGAGGTATGTATTTGATGTTTACTATCCACAGTTCACAGATGAAAAAAAATGAGGCTCAGAGAGGCTAGGTAACTTCCCCAGGGTCACACAGTGGATATGTGGCAGAGCCAGCTTTCCGACTTTGTCAGAGTGCTCATGTTCTTTTCATCTTTCTCCTTCTCTCTCTCTTAGAAATTTAGTAATCTCTGTAGCTCTAGCATTTTAGAAAATCTAGGGATGCACTGAACAATGAACTAGGTGTATAGAAGACTGGTGTCACTTATGGTTGAACTAGGAATACGTGTCACTGCTTGTGCCTCAGGAGTCTTTTAAATAGATTTGTGGGGTATACAGAGGAAGTTTGCTGTTGGATTATATGGATTGTCCTTAATGTACAAAGGGCTGTGTTGCAAAAATTCTTTAACTCTGAAGGAGACGACACAGCCTAAGTAGGGTCTGCACAAAGCCAGTCAGCTTTTGCTGAGCCCTGGTTATAGTAAAGGGCAGAGGAAAGAAGAGGGGCTGAAAACAAGGAGACAAAAGTCATTTTAGGAAAAAAAGTCCATTTAATGAGCTCCAGGGAACACTCAGCCTGCTGCCATACTCACTCATGAATTACAGTGGATTGTTGGTAAGCAAGACAAGAAAACAGGGAACAAACAAAACAAACAAAAATCAAGAGATTGTTTCTTACTGAACTCTTCTCAAATGAGATCAAGGAATTATGGTTAAATGCCACAGCTGTAAATCATTTCTGCTCCTGGAGGGGTTAGAAAGGGCTTATACTATTTACCCTTTTTTTTTTCAGACAGAATTTAGGTCTGAGCAAAACCTTTTGTGTCTTCCAACCTCAAAGTTTACTGGGGATGGAAGTCCAAATTTGCTTTGACATACCATAAAAAGAATCTCATGAGCAGAGGGTCAAACTAATTTTGTAATATATGAATTATGCCCAGTGTTATTTTAAATAGATTTTTTTTTCCAGTACGCGGGCCTCTCACTGTTGTGGCCTCTCCCGTTGAGGAGCATAGGCTCAGCGGCCATGGCTCATGGGCCCAGCCGCTCCGCGGCATGTGGGATCTTCCCAGACTGGGGCACGAACCCATGTCCCCTGCATCAGCAGCCGGAGTGTCAACCACTGCGCCACCAGGGAAGCCCTTTAAATAGATTTTAAACTAAAATATATAAATAAATTTTTACTGAACTATATGATTCTGAGTTCTGAAACTTCTGCATGTCACATGCCTCATACATAACACACAGTGTCAGCCCCAGGAGACAGAAAACACTCCAGTGAAGCAAGCCAAAGAAACAAGATTCAAACAAGGTAAAGTGATATGTAGACCAGGATTTTTCAGTTCTTTCCTGTCATGCTGAAGCTTCCAGCTCATGAATAACAACACGTTTCCCTTGTCCTAGACACCCAAGAGTATGTCTCCTCTCTTGGGCATAAGAATCTCTACAGTTACGTATGTGTAGTAAAGAGTGGACCCAGCTGGCATACTCACAATGACCACATTGTGTTGCTCGTACTTTAAACTAATACATTGCTCCATGATGAAGTTGCAATAAATGATATATTTGCTTTCTAGACATGAATGAGATGCCTTATTGGATATACTCCAGGAAGGCCAGAGAAGCTGGCTTCTAATCCATACAGAATAATTCACTGGTGAATTTCTTTCAGGATAGCCCATGATTTATCTAGAATATAATCTTTACATATCTGGATCCTTCAAACTAGACCAAAGGGGAAGTCTGGGCTGCAAGCCTCAGTTAGAAATGTGGGATGGTGCTATGCTGACAGCTGGTGGTCCCTGACCTGTATCTTCTGAGACTAGAACCCAGTGTGGTGGATGACCAATTCATGAGTTGAACAAAAGAAGACCTCCTGCAAGGCAGTGTATGTGTTCATTACAGGTATGGCACTTAAGGCTAAGTACCATAAGGACTATAAGAAAAAAAAAAAGGTAACACATGAAGCATATATGATAAGGAGGCACCACAGTCCAGAGCACGAGCTCTGGAATCACACAGGCTTGGTGCGAATCCCTGCTAAGCCACTACCATCTGTATACCCTGAAGAACAGTCGAAGGTTTAAATGCTGTTTTACCAAATTTCGAAAAAGAAGTGAAGAAAGAACCTATCTGCCGGGAAGGGACATCGTGGGGTGCAGCATCCAGTCGGGGCAGGGCTCTGCATCCCCTGCTCAGAAACCTTCTCCGCCTGGCTCATGGTGATGCTGGCAGCTGAGCAGCCCTGGAGAAGGTGCTCCTGTCTCCAGGCCTCGCAGAGAAGCTGGGGAGGTCCCCGGAGGAGGCGGCCACGCCCTGGCAAGTTCTGGGTGGCTCCTGTGCTCAGCTCTGAGCAGGCTCTGGACTCTGAGCCCCCTCGGGGGGAAGGGCTGGCCGATACATACCCAGGTGCTGAAGGGCCTGCAGAGCCGGTGCCCAGGCAGGGTGAGCTCTGAAGGAGAAGGCTTCCACAGTCCCAAACAGTCTCCACATGGTGGCCCATCCAGTGCCAAACACCTGCCACCCACAGCAAGAAGTCCCAGCCGCTAGAAAGTCCAGAAGGGGTCGTACTCTGGGGCCCTGCCCTTTGCCCAGGTTTCTACACGGGCTGGGCTTGCATGTGCCCCCACCCCTCCCCCCGCCCACCCTTTGTGACGTGTACAATGGACATGTCATAAGCGCCAGGCTGAGCCATCCAGCGTCCAGTGCGTGCTAGACCTCGAGAGGAGTTAGAAGCTAGGGAGAAGCTCTCCCAGTTTCACACTCTAAGATGGCTCGGCGCACAACCAGTTCTACGTGGGCAATTTACTTTGTCAGTTTCGTACCTGGCTCCGCCGCCCCGCCGTGGGGCTCTGGTGGGCTGTCACCCGCTGGTTTTGCCCTCCTGGGAGGCTGCCACATCTGACTGGGACCACCCCGCTGCTCCAGCGCCTGCCTTCTGCCCTGGTCCCGGGCTGTCCTACTGGGATCGAGTGCCTTTGTCGTCTGGCTTTTACACGCACCAAAAAGGCAGGATCCCATCCAGCAGGCCAGGTACTCCCGTCTGGGGATGCTTCCCTCGGTGAACTGGAGGGACTCGCCAAAGAAGCCCGTGCTGTCTGCTCATGATTCCGTGATGTTCGGCCACTCGAGAACCATCAAGATTCTTCCACCGGGGCACAAATTTACCTTCCTGCATTCACCACCTGAGCGGGCAGTCAAGGTTAGGAAGCCGGTACCATCCAGTCACCTCCTACTTCCTTGCCCAAAGGAGAGTGAGGTGAAGGTCCAAGAAGAGCCCCAAAGAGGCATGGCAAAGATGGAGGATCACACAGAGACCGAAGGAGAGGACGATTGGAAGAGGGGCCACCGTAGCAGTGGGGATATACCATTGACATCTAGGCCACAGGAGGCCAGTGGAGTCTTCACTTCCCTCAAGTGCAACACTGAGCCTCTGGACCTCCTTCCTGAGCACCCAGAAGACAAGTACTATTCTAAGTGCTTAGCAAATATTAACTCAATCCTCATAATTGCAACCCTATATGTAGGTATTATTTGTAATATTCACCTTTTTTTTGGGAAACTGAGGCCCAGAGAGGTTGAATAGCTTGTCTAAAGTCACACAGTAAGTAGGTGGCAAAAACCCAGGATTAAAACCAGACCATCTAGACTTTCTTCACATTGCTGTGTCGCCTTATTATAAGTTGTGTTTAGGAAAGGGGCTAAGTTGACAAGACTCTGAACTAAAAGGAGAAGGGAGAAATGAGAAAATGAGTGATCCTAGAAACTAGAGAGGATTTAGGCTCAGAAATTTCTGGTGATGAGACCCAGAAGAACAAGAACTTGGTTGGAATATTAACTTGGGGTAGTATCTGAATCCATTGAGAAATGCTTTTGTTTTCTTTAAAATTTAGAGAGGCCAGTTGGATGAAGATTAATGAAAAAAAAGTAGAAAGGAAAAGAATAAGTGCCTTAAGTGAGACATAACCTCTTCCCTCTAAGTAGTAGGGGTAGAGGTCCTGTGGGAAAGGATGGAGCTCTCTCTACCAGGTTTGTTAGCCAGGACGAACAAGGAGAAAAATGGCAGCCATTGTACCGGTTTTGATGATCCCTCAAAACCAAGGCTTCAGTTTCCAAGAGTGGCAAATGGTAGCATACCTACCATGTGTCAGACATGCCACTGTGTTTCCAGTTTCTCCAACATTTTAATTGGAGAAATAGTTCCTATGAGGTACGCATTAGTTCCCTATGGCTGCTGTAACAAAGTACTACAAATGTGGTTGCTTACAACACACTTATTTTCTTATGGTTCTGGAAGACAGAGGTCCAAAACCAGTTTCCGTGGGCTGGAACCAGGAGTTGACAAGGCCATCCATCCTCCTTCTAGAGGCTCTAAGCGAGAATCTGTTTCCTCGCCAGCATTCCTTGACTTCTGGCCACATCAATCCAACTTCAACTTCATCATCACATTCTCTCTGGAGTAGAAATTCCCTCTGCCTCTATCTTACGAGAACACCAGTGGTTACATCTGGGTCCATCCAGGTAGTCCAGGAGAATCTCCCCATCTCAAGACCCTTACTTTCATCCCATTGGCAAAGTCCCTTCTGCCATTTAAGGTGACATTCACAGGTTCTGGGGATTAGAATGTGGACATTTGGGGGCAATGGTATTATTCAGTCTACTACAAGGTAGATGCTATTATCTTTCTTAGATGCAGGAAACGAAGTTTAGGGAAGTAATTTGTCTCGGGTCTATAATTTCCAGAGTAGAGATTTAAATTCTGGCAGTGAGACTTAAGGACACACTCTAAACAACTTTAATCTGTGTCCTTAACTACTGCATAATCCTTGGTTAAGAGTTACACTTAGGTATCAAGACCCAATTGAATAAAACACTATGTACTGTCTCCTCTTTCACTTTGTTTGTCTGGTGTATTTATGAATCTTGCCCAGAGCAGAAGAGTTCAGAAAATTGTTATGCAGGTTTACTAAGAGAAAGCATTTACTGTTTGATATGCACTGAGTAATGGAAGGCTTTTTTTAAAATAGAATATGCCACCAAGTAGTGTTATCACCATTTTACATATTTAAACAACTAGACAACGACAACGAAAAGCTACAGATGCAAAGGTGTCAGGGACATGTCTAAAGGCAGCCTGCCAGAAAAAGGGCTGGTACCAGATGCCAGATGCCCAGGTCTGAATTCATCCTATCCAGTCCTGATTAAGCACCTGTTCAGAGGGATTGTGGCTCATCACCCAACACCTGAGTCTTTATATCCCAGCTTCAAGACGGAAATATTGTACTGACCACTAACTCATAATCTTCTATCCCCATCCTTTGTGGGACAGAACTTGGCACTTCTAAGATCCTTTTCTGCTTGAGAAAGAGCAGAGCAGCCTTTGCTCCTCTGGCTGTGACCTACCGTGCTTTGCAAAGGTGATTTGGCAAGTGCAGCTGCAAACCCATCTCCAATATCACACATCTATGGAAAATTCCAGTCAGGTTTTAGACCCAGTCACAGTACATTTTTCTGAGGATCAGTAATGATTTGCTGAGGATCAGTAATGCTCTCCGTATGCTGGCTGACAAGGGCATGATCTCTGTGCTTACTATACTCCATCTGTCAGCTCCTCTCTGACACAGTTGTCCGCGGGATTCCTTAGGAATATTTGCGGTATTTAGGCACAATTTCAGGAGCTGCTCTTTCCTGTATCCTCTCATTTCTTAATCAACGTTTCCCAGTTGAGACTATAAATAATTCAACCTGGGTGGGTTATCAGAGGCATTCTTCCCTACTCTACTCCATTTGAATCTCTCTGCTCTTTAAGTTTCACATACGTGGCATCACATATTTCCCATCATTGCTATTTTCAGCAGTCAGGGCTACAAAGGTAATTGGCAAGTTCATTAGCCTTTCCATTTCTTTCCCTCTTGGTTGTTTTAAGAGATTTTCGGGCTTCCCTGGTGGCGCAGTGGTTGAGAGTCCGCCTGCCGATGCAGGGGACACGGGTTCATGCCCCGGTCTGGGAAGATCCCACGTGTGGTGGAGCGGCTGGGCCCATGAGCCATGGCCGCTGGGCCTGCACGTCCGGAGCCTGTGCTCTGCAACGGGAGAGGCCATAGCAGTGAGAGGACCGCATACCGCAAAAAAAAAAAAAAAAAAAGGAGTGATTTGCTAAAGACTGTGCGTTTTGATGTTTTGCAAAGCTCAGTGGTACAGAGACAATATTGGAATTCTGCCCTGGAGAAATAGACCTTCTGTTAATTGTTCTCCTTCTCTTATAGAACAGAAGAGAGATTCATCTTTCACACAGTTACTCAAGGTTTCTCTACTTGCATTGCCAAGGATCTGGATAAGACTGGTAGTACTCCACATTTTCTGTTGGAAGGTACTTTGCATTCCATAAAATTAAATCCACACCATATGAGAACTTTAGTCTAACCTCTCATCTATTGATTCATGAAGTTTGACTGAGATTTCCCCTCCTCATACTATTGTGAAGAAAAGAATTGTTGGCCAAATCCATGGTCAAATGTTTGTATTATGTTTCCTAGTTTGTCAGTTATCTTTATGTTTGGATTGCCTTTTGTCGTGCAGAATTCTTTAATTTTTATGAAGTCAAATCAACTCTTTTTCTTTATGATATCTCAGTTTCATGTTCTGCTTAGGGACAGACTTCCTCATAACAATATGATTTCTTATCCTATTTTACATTCTTCTAGGTATTTGTTTCTTGCGATAGAATATTACCAAATGTATGCTGCACATGCAGTCCTCGCTCTGAACAGTTTGCCCATGCATGAATTTCAGTTACCATGATTTAGTGAAATAATCCCAGGACCCCAACAAAACAATCAAATTTCAGTTACTGCCATATTAACTGTGAGGAAGTGCATAAAGTACAAACTTCACAGCTAGTTCTTAAGTCCACAAACCTCCCTGGATATAACAGATGTGTATCATGCTCAGTGAACAATCAGGTCCCTTCTTTCAAAGTCTGTAGGTGCTTGGTCACTGTGCATGTTATTCGGTTGACGTATAGACAGCAAGATCCATGTATTGCTTAGAATTGAACCATTTAAGCTTCAAGTATTTTGGAATTTTTCAGCTTTGTTTTTGTTATTGATTTCCAGTTTGACCTCACTGTGGTCTGAGAACAGACTTTATATGATTTCTGATGTTTTAAATTTGTTAGTGTGTGTTTTATGGCCCAGAATGTGGTCTTTCTTGGTGTATACTTCATGTGAGGTTGAGACAATGCGTATTCTGCTCTTGTTGGATGAAGTAGTCTGTAGATGTTTATCATATCCATTTGGTTGATGGTGGTGTTGACTTCAGCTATGTCTGTACTGATTTTCTGCCTGATGGATTTATCCATTTATGATAGAGGGGTGTAGAAATCTCCAACCATGATAGTGGGTTTATCTCTTTCTCCTTGCAGTTTTATCAGTTTTTGTCTCACGAATTTTGATGCTTTGTTTTTAGGCACATAAGCATTAAGCATTGTTACTCTTCTTGGAGAACTGACCTCTTTTTCATCATGGAATGCCCCTTTTTGTGCCTGATAATTTTCTTTGCTCTTAACTCTGCTTTATCTGAAATTGACACAGCTTCTTAAACTTTCTTTTAATTGGTGTTAGCATGATGTATCTTTCCCCAGCCCTTTACTTTTAAGCTATATGTGCCTTCATATTTAAAGTAGATTTCTTATATTTGGATCTTGTTTACCGACCCTCTGTGACAATCTCTGTCTTCTCATTGGTGTATTTATACCATTGGTGTTTAAAATGATTACTGATATCATTGGATTAATATCTACCAGATTTGTTACTGTTTCATATTTATTGCCATGGTTCTTTGTTCCTTTTTTATATTCCACTCTTTTCCTGCCATTTCTGGTTTTAATCAAGCATTTTATATGATTCACTTTTCTCTTCCTTGAAAATCCAGACACGATGGACTGGTGAAATTAACTGCAGTGCATAGTCCTTTAGTGATGTAGTGTTACAGAAGCATTGCATAGTCTTATGATTAGGTCTCAGTCTTATAATGAGCATGTGCTCCTCAGCTATGAATGTCACAGTTGCCTCTCAGTATTTTCCCTCACCTTAGGTGAAACACAGTGGCTGGATATTTCCCTTCCCCCAGGTCAGTTAGGCTCTGACAAAACCCCATAGGTTAGGCCTCTGGTAAAACAGTTTCTCCTGAGGGCAGGCCTTATGAAGAATAGCAGAATGCTCTGGTGTTTTCAAAATTGCTCCTTTCACCCTCCCCCTGCCAGAATTCCAAGGGGACTTTCCTTTGACCCTCACCTGGTAGTCACAACCTGGTAGAGCTCAAGAGACAAAACTCGCAGAAGGATAGGGGCTTCCCTGGAGTTTTTACCTCACAGACTTTTCCACACAAGCCTCCAGCAATCCGTCAAATACAGTTCAGGTTTTCCTGCCTCACTATTGGTTTCCACAGAGATTTCTGCTCTTGGGTTTCTGTTCCGGTAAGTTGTTATTCTCTGTATCTGCTATTCTGCCTCTCCAATTTTGGGCACGGTGATTTTTCCTGTGACCTCACTTCTCTAATGAATCTAAGAAGAACTGTTATCCACACAAGCCTCCAGCAATCCGTCAAATACAGTTCAGGTTTTCCTGCCTCACTATTGGTTTCCACAGAGATTTCTGCTCTTGGGTTTCTGTTCCGGTAAGTTGTTATTCTCTGTATCTGCTATTCTGCCTCTCCAATTTTGGGCACGGTGATTTTTCCTGTGACCTCACTTCTCTAATGAATCTAAGAAGAACTGTTGATTTTTCAGTTTGTTCAGATATTTACCTGTTAGGACAGAGTGGCAACTTCCAGGCTCCTCCCATGCTGGACTCAAAACTAGAAGTCTCATAAGTCTTTTTACAATGGAATAAAACATGTTAATTCTCAATATTTCTAATGTTTTAGGTTGCACTGCATTAACTAAATATATAAGGTTTACTAAATTTTTAAGTCTGTCTGTAACTTTATAACCAACAAGAGAGTTTCTAGTGCTTTTGTCAGAAAGATTTTAAGGTCATAGAACAATAATATTTCCCCAGTCAATCATTAAGATCAACTTTGCACAGTTCAGCTTGTATGATCATTTTTGTAGGTCACAGTGAGGACAGCCTGTATTTTATTTACCCTATATTTTATTTCTCATATATACATGAGTTCCTATTCTGGTTTAATAATATACTGATGTACTGTTACAGCTTATTAGATTTTTTTTAAACTACTGAAATTTGGAGTGTGTTTTGATATTGGATAAGGACATTTCTTTCCTCATTACAACTTTACCCTACTTTAAAATATCTGCTTTATGGTGATAAATCCCTCTTGATCATTATGACTTCTTAAAAATACGTTGCTGGAATCTATTTGCTAATATTAGTTAGAACTTAAGATCTTAAAAGAAATGTGCTTCTAGTTATTTTTGGGTAAATTTTCCATATCTGATTTTTGTATTAGGACTCTTCTAGCTTTTTTAATACATTGGAAAATAACGAATGTCTTTCTAAGGTGTATATCTTTGATTATATTTTCTAATTTCATAAAGCTACTTGTATTCTCTACTCAAAATGTGAGTAAATATTGGCTGCATATAACTTATCAATAATCAGCCATTTTGTCCAGATTTTCAAGTGTGTTGGTATAAAGCTAGCATAGTATTCTTTTGTAATCAAAAAAACAAATTCTCTCTGTTTTATAGCTAGTCCCATCTCTATCATATTTGCCAAATATTGCTTATTTTACTGGTCTTTCTTTTGGTTTTATTTGTCAAGTTGACTGCTTTTCTTCTTTATTTTTGACTGTCTCTCGATTAATTTTGTCCTCCCACTCTTTTGGATTTACCTTGTTCTTTTTCTACGTCTACTGTCCATTTCCTGTAGCTTCAAGAGCCATTTTCAACAACTCAGTGAGCTCTGCCGGCTGTGTCACGGCCACTTCATCATATGCCATTAAAACCTAATCTCATACACTGAAGACTCAGCAGCCTTATCTTGCTTTCACAAGTGTTCTATGGCCTTGCGTCCTTCTTCTTCTCCTAAATTAGCACTATCATCAGGGAAGATTCTAGTGGGCCGCATGCTACTTATAAGGCTTGCCTTTCCTCCAGTTTCATAATAAAAGAAAAAACATTTCCACCCTTTTTTTGATGTTGATCGAAAATTTAGCAACACTTCTCTGCACTGTATTCAAATCCAGAAATATAAGCAAGTCTTCATGCACACGGGCTCACCAAAATGTCATCACTTTAAACTATGTATGACCTTGGACAATGACCTTGCCAAATACTCCATGCTCCCCCTTTCTTCCTAGGTGTTCGGAGTTTTTCATTCCTACAACATCTTTTACACATGGTCAATTTGTGTCATAAGCTCTTCCTCCCTCCCACTCTGAGTCTATATCCAAAGGAGACGTCACCATTATTTGAAGAGATATCTGTACTCCCATGGTCATTGTAGCATTATTCGCAAGAGCCAAGGTATGGAAACAACCTAAGTGTCCACAGTAGATGAATGGATAAAGGAAATATGGCATATATATATATATATATATATATATATACACACACATACACACACACAGACATATACATACAATGGAATATTATTCAACCTTTAAAAAGAAGATAATCCTATCATTTAAGACAACATGGATAAAACTGGAGGACACTATGCCAAGTGAAATAAGACAAATAGTGCATGATATCACTTATATGTGGACTCTAAAAAAATAACTAAATAAACTCTTCCTTCCCTGGACATTTTCCTCAGCAGACTCTAGCAGCTTCTACTATGCGTCTCATCTCTTTTCCTTTGTACCATATCACAACCCCAGGGAACCTGGGGTAAATACAGGGAACCTGTATTTACTGATGTGTATCTAGATTATAGTTTACCATTGTTCTTTTTCTTCGTACTTCATTCCTTCCACTTCTGGCATCAGAACCTCATTTTTCCTTTGGAGAAGTCCTTGTGATGACTTGGCACTTGCAGTCCATAGCAGAATGCATAGGTGAAGGATGTACGGCTAGATAAAGGCTAGAGCCACAGTGAGGAGGAAAATAGGAGGGTGATGGCTCCCACATCTGTGAGCTGGGGTGGGGTTTGGGGGCATGGCTGCAGCGAGGATGAGAGCTGACACCAAAATACAGGGCAACAGGAAGCTTGCTTAGGTGGAATTGTTAAAAGCGTCACTGCTAAGAGGAATGGGGCCGTTTATTATTTTTGAAAGTCGAATGTTTGTAGATTGGCAACTGTCTATACTTTTTGTTTCAAATGGCTTCATTAGACTAATAACCTCTGATACAAATGGGCTTCAATTAAAAAGCTTGGATATAATTTGGTATAATATCTCAGCTCAAGAAATAAGGAGATTTTTCCTCCCATAAAAGCCAGGGTAAATTTTCTCGTAAGTGGTAGAGGTCATTATGGTACTTACTCAGTTTTTCCGTTCATTTAATCAAAAGTGGTGCAATTTCCACTTGATGGAGATTAGATGGTGCTCTTTTGAGCTAATGTTGTGAGTCAGTCACTAGACTACTTTGTGCTTCAAGACTGAAAGAAGCCATTGTCCTTATGTCTTCTTGCCCTTAGCCTTGTCCTCTCCGGGAAGTTCTGGGGGATAGTGTTGGATGAATTGAAGCTTATGTCTCACCTCTAAGTGATGATACTCTTCAGCTTACAATAGGCAGAGAGTAATTCCCTGAGATGGAAGAGGAAGCCAAGCTTACAGGTCTCTAGATGGTTAGAGATGGAAGGGAGTATGTTTACCTGGACTTACCCTGCCATAGGTGTCAGCTCTTACACGTCTATCCCTCAGCAGCAGACGCTGGTGTGTTTCCATATTACTGCTATGCCCTGAAAGTTTATAACCATCAACTGTGTTTAACCACTTTGATCTATTAATTTAATAGCCATTGGTCGGTAGTGTCACCTGACAATTATTATTAGGTATTAGATAGTATCTACTATTATTACTATTAGAACTTTCTATATGATTGAGCATAGCTTCAGTTTGAGTTTCATCTAACAGAATATACTTTTTTGTTTTACAAATATCACGTGAGACACACATGAAATAATCATAAATAAAAGCTGAAAAAAGAATCTCAGCAAAAAGGATGCATGCTTATGTGACATTTCTGCCTTCTAGGGCTTTGATCTGAGATTCCTTAATTTTTCAGTTTGGAAGTCATGGGATATGGTAAATGAAATGTATCCTTCCCAAATCTGTCAAGCATTTCATTTTGGTGGGGAGGGTGGTCATGCTGTAACACCAGTTGGTGTTTCTTGCTGATAGTTTGGGGTTTTAGTTAACTATAGGGTTTGTTTCTAATTGAGATATAGTTGAGATGTAATTGGCGTACAGTAAAATGCACAGTCTGAAAGTATACAATTTGGTAAGTTTTGAGCTGTGTATTTACCCATAAAGCCATCACCACAATCAAGAAAATGAACAAATCCCCCTCCCTTGGGAGTTTCCTCTGGGTCACTCTGATCCCTTCTTGTCTGCCACCTCCACCCCAGATAACCACTGATTTACTATAGATTAGTTTCCATTTTCTGGAATTCTATATAATGGGATCATACAGTATGCACTCTTTTCTGGTCTGGCTTCGTTTCCTCAGCATAGTTATTTTTGGATTCATCTGTGTTGTGTATACCCATGGTTCATTCCCTTTTATTGCTGGTCCGTATTCCATTGTATGGATATACCACAGTTTATCATCTGCTCACCTTTTAATGGACATTTGGGTTGCTCCTGGATTTTGGCTACTTCAGATGAAACTGCTCTGAACATTTATATATAGATCTTTGATTGGATTTATGCATTCTTTTCTCTTGGGTAAACGTTTAAGAGTGACTAGCTGGAGCACAAGGCAGGTGTATGTTTCCGCTTTTCAAGAAATGCCACCAGCAGTGTTGAGAGTTCCAGTTCCTCCAGTCCTCACTAACGCTGGGTGTGGTCAGCCTTTTTTGTTTAGACACTCTAATAGATGTGAAGGGTATCTCGTTCTGGTTTTGGTTGCATTTCTCTAATGAGTAATGATGTTGAGCATCTTTTCATGTGCTTATTTACCATTGGTACCCCTTGTTTGCAGAAATGTCTGTTCAAACTTTTTTTTTTTTTTTGTGGTACGCGGGCTTCTCACTGCTGTGGCCTCTCCCGTTGCGGAGCACAGGCTCCGGATGCACAGGCTCAGCGGCCATGGCTCACGGGCCCAGCCGCTCTGCGGCATCTTCCCGGACCGGGGCACGAACCCGTGTCCCCTGCATCAGCAGGCGGACTCTCAACCACTGCGCCACCAGGGAAGCCCTGTTCAAACTTTTGCTGCCCCCTTTTTATTGGTTTTTTTTCTTCTTACTGAGTTTTTAGAGTTCTTTATATATTCTGTATACAAGCCCTTTTATCAGATACATGCTTTGCAAATCTTTCCTCCTAGTCTGTGTCTTTTCATTCATTGTCTTTGGAGGAACATAAGTTTTTAACTTTGATGATGGGCTTATCATTTAGAAAGAAACTATTTTATTCACAATATCAAAAGTACTTTAAGACATAAAAACACTTCCACTTTCAGCGAAGACAGAGTAACAGAGACTGTATTTACTCTTGCACCTGGGAAAAAACTCCAGCAAAGTATATAAAATAATGATTTTCAAGACCCTGAGCATCAGGTGACAAAGGACAATGATCCCGAGATATGGAAAACAAATGAGGTGAGTCCCTTAATTGGCCCAGCGTAGTGCCTTGAGAGTGTCCAGGCTGCGGTGCAGAGAGGGTGGAGCTGAGACAGATCCTCTGAATTAAGGAGCCCAGGGTGACCAGAGTTTGCAGGACACAGGACCGGAGAGAAGAGACCTCCAGAGTGTTCCCTGGAGAAGCCAGCAGGGTGCTGATCAGCGCATGTGTGTGAGCAAACTCTCTGAGACTGGGGAAAGGGAGTGGTGCTAAGCTCTCATTTCAGCTCCTCCTACCCACCCCCAGAGTGCTAAGTAACTTGTGGCCTCTCTGTTCCTTATTCCCCACCCCCACTCTCTAAATAACCCATTTCCAACGATAGTTCAGAAGAGGGCATTTTTAGCTACACTTAACAGGTCTTCCTAAAGAGCCTCTGAGGGGCTTCCCTGGTGGTGCAGTGGTTGAGAGTCCGCCTGCCCATGCAGGGGACACAGGTTCGTGCCCCGGACTGGGAAGATCCCACATGCCGCGGAGCGGCTGGGCCCGTGAGCCATGGCCGCTGAGCCTGCACGTCCAGAGCCTGTGCTCCGCAACGGGAGAGGCCACAACAGTGAGAGGCCCGCGTACCGCAAAAAAAAAAAAAAAAAAAATTGCAGAGAGTCTCTGAGTCTTGTAATTCTCAGAATTTAGAAAACCTTTCAAGATGTTGGCAATAGAATCTTCCCAAATGGGTCGAGCTTAGCATGACTTTTAGTTTGTAAAAGATGCGAGAACCAGGTAGGACAGAAAAGCACAGTTCCAGAGCAGAGCACTCCTGGGTTGTGTGCCAGGCCTGGCGTGTGGAGGAAGCAGTGGCCGAGAAGTCTTGACACCTGCCCAGCTGGGCCTTCGTGTGCCCTTGGGAAGAAGAGGGTGTAGACCGTGGCCCTGACGGCCTGACTGTGTGCCACACCGGTGTCAGATTTGGAACCACAGGCCATAGGGAGCTTGAGAATCCACCTTGTATATGCCGTCCACTTAGGGACTCATCATCCCATGATCGATTCTTCTTCACCATCTGTCTCAAGCCTGCTATGGTCCAGGCACTGTGCTGGATGCTTGGATCCAACAGTGAGCATGAGAAGTGCCCACGCCCGTGACTCTTACACTCGAGTAGAGGAGGAGACACACCGTCAACCAGTGTACGTCAGGTGGACAGGAGTACCATAAGAAAAATAAAGCAGGTGATGGGATGTGGGTGACCAGGAGGTTGGGGGGTGCTATTGATACAGAGTGGTCAGGGAGTTCTTTCTGAGGTGGTGACATCTGAGCGGAGACTTGAATGAAGCTTGTATGGGGAGGGGGATGGGGACCTAAGTGGTGAAAACGGGGTCCTGAGGTGGAAGTGTGCTTTACAAGGAGGCCAGTGGGGCTAGAGCAGGATGAGGAAGGAGCGAGGGGCAGGAGAATGGAGCAGATGACACTGGACCCTGCAGATGTGTGAGTGACAAAGGAGGTGGCAGAGGATCTGAGGAGATGAGTAACATGGTCTGACGTGCCCCGGGAGGGAATCCCTCTGGCTTCAGTGGGGAATAGACTGTGGGGTTAGGAGACCACCATACATCCGGGTTGATGGTGGCATGGACCAGGGAGCTGAGGAAGTGGTCGGATGCTGATGGGTTTGAAGCTGGAGCAGCGGGACGTGCCGATATATCCAGTGTGTGGTGTGAGAGAAGAAGGGCGTAAAAAATGACCCCATGTGTTTTGTTCAAAGTAACTGAAGGACAGAGTGGACACTCACAGACACGGGAAGCCTGGGAAAGGAGGAGCCTGGTGGGGCGTGAGGCCAGTGGGAATCAGGAGTTCGATTTTGGTGTTTAATCAGTGTTTAATAGGCAATGAGATCTCAGCTGATATTCAGGCCGGAAGTCAGGACTGGAGGTGACCTGAGACCACAGCCAGGGGAGTGGACTGAGCTACCCTAAGAGATGGTTCTTTCCCCTGATGAAGCCAGTTCCATTTGGGGGTCCCACACTTTCTAACGGGTGTCAACACTTTTCGTGATTACATTTTCTTTGCACGGAGGCTTCATTTGAAAGCCAGCTGCACCTGCCGGCAGGAAGGTGTACCTGAAAAATAAGGAAAAATAGACTTAAATAATTAAGAATTCTTTCTTGTTCACAGTTACAACTTTGCAGAGGCTGGAGGGTCTAAGGGCTCGGTTTCCATCGGTCGTGTAATGTAACATTTTTCAGGACGCCAGGGATGCTTTTTGTTTAAAATGGCCTCAAGTCCAGGCTGGATCTTCTGGGAATGAAACTTGGGTGGGGGGAGTAGATAAAGAAAAGCTGGTGTTGGAAGAGGGTCCTGGCTGGAACACGGTCCCAGTAGTGTCTGTTTATGCAAGTGGGAGATATTCATGTGCAAAATAAGGGGGCTGAACCATCTCAAGCTTTCTTCCAGCCTCAAGGCTCTGTGGGTCTGACCCTAAGTCTGTGGGGTCTCTCAGCAACTCCTCACCCAGAGGAATTCATTTCTCCTGCCCCCTCCCTTCCTCCAAGAAAAACCGATTCGCAGGAATTCTTAGCTTCGTTCTGAGACCTGAAGCCAAGATACGGTTTCTGATCATCCTTCAGGACTTCAGGTGGCTCCCTTAGTCCTTCAAAACCAGGTCGATTTTGACAAGGCTGCCTGGCCAGTGTTTCAAATTTCAGTTCAGGTCCTAAAAGTTCCTCCCGTTTTTCAGTTGAAAGGAGAACTCAGGTTGGAGGGAGACAGTTTTAGTCTGAAGGCTTTTATGAAACTGTATTCACTCACTCCTCTGAGCCTGGAGCCGTTTCCAGTAAGAAGGAGGTGACAGGCTCTCCAAATAAAGAGTCACCTTTTGAAAGCACTCCAGCCCAGCAGCAGCATGGGGGCTTTTGATGATCCTGACTTGCGTCTTGAGAAGAGGGCAGGCCAGCGCTGGGTTTGGGCTCTCTTCACCGCCCCCCCCCCGCCCCCTTAGCGTACTTTGATCTGTGAAGCATGTCTAATCCTCAGCCAAGTCTGCTAGAACTTTATCCAGAGCCGGAAAAGGGGAAATATTTTTCCTTTCTTGGGTGGATTTGTATTTATATAAACCCTTAGCAACGCTGATGGAGCCAAGTGGCCAGCACACACGTCTGAGGAGCTGGAATGACTGAGTGGCGGGAACAGGCAGGGCAGCGTGTCCCTCTGTCCCTGGTCAGCTTTGACACGGGTCAGACCTACCGAAGGTCAGGAGAGGGTGGTATAAGTCCTCACGTGCATTTTGCTGAAGGATGTGCTTGTTCGTAAGGCCGTTTATACAACGGCTTGAGCTGAGCCAGCAACTCATCAGTTAACTCCAGATCATAACTCCAGTGAGACACCTGTATGTATATGAATGATTAGGTCACTTTATTTCTTTTGTCATCACTAAGAATATAGGGTTGTGGAAGGCCTTAGCTGTCCTCTGAAACTTTAACCTCGGAAGCTTGACCTTTTCACAGTGTGTCCTGTTATTGATTTTACTTGCATGAATTTGTCTACATCTTTTTGGTCAAGCCCTTGCCATTTCTCATGGGTAGTGAGTTTTTACTCCTCTTTTATTGAGGTAACATTGATTTATAACATTATATAAGTTTCAGGTGTACATTATATTTCTACATCTGTACACCCTACAGTGTGCTCACCACCAAAAATTCAGTTTCTATCCATCACCATCTATTTCCTCCTTTTTACCCTCCCCCCATCCCTTCCCCTCTGGGAATCACTATTCTGTTCTTTGCATCTACCTGTTTTTGTTTAGTTTGGTTTGTTCATTTAGTTATTGTTTATTAGTTTTTTATATTCCACATATGAGTGACATCAGACAGTATTTGTCTTTCTCCACCTGACTTCTTTCAGGGTGATGAATGATTTAATTATTTTTAATTTTTTTTATTCTTTTGGCCGTGCTGCACAGCATGTGGGAGCTTAGTTCCCCTGACCAGGGATTGAATCCGTGCCCCTTGCATTGGAAGCACTGTGTCTTAACCACTGGACCACCAGGGAAGTCCAGGGTGGTGAACTTTTAAAGCCTGCTTACCATCGATATGAAGGCTTTCTTGTCCTAAAACCACCTTGTTGAAGTGGTACCTCACTGTTCCACATTTCTAGGATATAGCACGATTCGCTTTCAGATATTCTCGAGGAGTCTTGTACAGAATCTAAAGACAGGCTCTCTTGTTCTTGTGATATCGCGATTTGTATATTATCTGGGCTAGTCTGGGACTGGTATAAAGGTGCTGACAACAGCCAGTGTATAGAACGTTGATATAAAGCAATCTATTATTTTGCTATTTTGGGCTCTTTTAGAACCAAAAGCAAACCCAGTGTAGGCACCCCAGTTTCTGGCAACTTCCCTGGAGTAATCCTGCTACATATTAATAAACACCACAGGAGCCACGTTTACCTGCTGTCTCGGGATGTTTATCCTGGTCTCCAGGAATGTTTATTTTGTGTCTGTTGGGGTCTCATACTTCAGCAGGGAATCTTCCTAAAGTTTCTCCCTGGCATCTCATCCCAGTTCTGTGATGGACACTTGGGGAGGGAAACTCCTTGGGCACCCTGGGACTCTTTCAGCAGGTGGAGAGAATCCAGGTGGAAAAGCAGCCTGGAGGAGGAGGAGAAGATGGGGACTTTTGTTCCACCGCAGGTGATGGAAATAGGGGGGCTGTAGAAGGGGAATTTCAAAGCACTGAGTTATGAGGAAGTGGTGGGGAAGAATGGTACAGAGGGTTGCATGTGGTCAAATAAAAACACAAAAAAGAAAAAAACGACATTAGGAAAAGGAAGTGTAAGCTTGTAATGTGAGGGAAGAAGATTTACAAAGAAATTTTGTCAGCAGTTTCCCCACCCCCCGCCTTGGTTGAACTTTTGCCAAGTGCTTGATCTGAGGTCCCAGCTCTTTTGATCCAGAAGAGACCTATGTGATGATCCATCCAGGAGGGGCCCTGGACCAAATGCCACTCTTCTCAGTTTAGCATACCTGAGATGTTTAGTCACCTCCTGTTCCTCAAACAAACAAAAAGCTTTCTGAAATTAAAAGCAAACATTACTATGAGGACAGTCATCTTCTGTCAGGAATTGGGTTAAACAAGGAAAAGCTAGGCTTGTCTGCTCCAGATGGGCACCTGCCATAAAAGGAAAAATTTCAAAGTGTCCATCATGTGTGCCCGGCTTGCGGGGAGGCTTGGCTTCCACTGAGTTACTCATCAGGAAGGTCTGAGTGCTTCACAGGTTAGCATCATGGAATGAGTCAGAGAAGAAATCAAGAGTGTGGCCTTTGTCTTTCCTTCTGCCTGTAACTGTCACCATTGTCACCACCTTGTAGGATGTTGGGAAGACGCTGAAGTGTTGAAATTTTGTTTGTTCAGTGCAGCCCAATGACAAGCCATGAAGACTCACTGAAGATAGGTACTGAGTTATACCCTTAGTTCAAGGTCATCTCTAAGAACCCCAACTGGCCTGCTTCTGTTTTGCTGATAGGTTGTCCCCTCTTAATGATAAGACTTTACAAATTGTCCCCAAAGCTTCAAGGCACAGAAGGGCATTTCTGAGTGATTTTTTTAAAAAACAACAAAGTCCCAGCATTTAGAATCAAAACTGGACTTGAGAATTCAACAAATCTGGGAGACAGAAATACCTTTACACTGTTAAATTGCCTGGAACTCAGTGGATTCCTACACTTTGAAGAACTGCAGGGCTATATGGCGAAAGTGAAAATAGTTCTGGAAGACAGTCACAATGTCTGAGGGTGTAAGTTTTTGCAGCTACCTTTGCACTTCATAACTTAGGATGTATCCGATTATTAGGTGGCCCTATCAAGTTGACTTCTTTCCAAGAGGAACAAGTTGAGCCAAAAGCAAACTGCTCACAGGGAGAACACAGCATCCCTGCAGTTTGGGGGAACCCCTCTCGGAGTCCCAGAGCTCCCTAAGAGTATATGGTGAGGCCCAAGTGCTGGATGGTATCTGTGGGCACCCGAGCTGACCTCCCTGTGGCCCAGCAGGGAGATGCCTGAGAATCTAGGGGTACCCCAGCCAATTTCCTGGCGAGTTCAGCAGTATCCCCCAAGGCACATCCCCAGAGAGTTTCGAGGGTGGCCTAGCTGGCTTCCTCGTTGATTCAGCAGCAACCCTGGGAGCGGGTAGCTTTTCAGGGACTCTAGTTGGTGCCCATCTAGCCTCAGTTCAACAGCGTGATCCCCACCTTCCCCCCAAAGACAGCTTCCTGGGGAATTTTGTCAGCACCCAGGGGACAGTTCCCTGCTGGCTTTAGCCAGCTGACTGTGGACTAGTCTGGCCTGGGCAGCCCAGCAGCCTTTTCCCCTACTCAGAGGCTGTACCACACCCCATCCAACCAACAAGGTCTGAATCTCAGCTTTGCCCAGGGCTCTCCCACGCCCAGGTTCTTCTTCCTGGGCAATTCTCCCTCAGCCTTGGAGTTATCCTTTAGAGTTTTCTTTCCTCTTGGTAGTAAATTCACTGTAATAGGTTAATAATTATTTCTATTAAAGCTTACTCTGTGGTCTCCTGAGGAGACCCTGACTGATCCACACAGCCAGTAACTTTTAGCCAGGATTGCAACTAAGGCTATCTGATTCCAGAACCAAACTAATTTGTATTGTTTCTCTATGACCAGCAGTTTCATATACATTGATTGCTGTGATTAAAGTGCTTTAGACTAATTTTTTGTTTTTTAAATTTTTATTGGAGTATAGTTGATTTACAATGTTGTGTTAGTTTCAGGTGTACAGCAAAGTGAATCAGTAATACATATACATATATCCACTCTTTTTTAGATTCTTTTCCCATATGGGTCGTTACAGAGTATTGAGTAGAGTTCCCTGTGCTATACAGTAGGTCCTTGTTAGTTATCTATTTTGTATATAATAGTGTGTACACGTCAATCCTAGTCTCCCAATTTATCCCTCCCCTGCCCCTTCCACCTGGTAACCATAAGTTTGTCTTCTACATCTGTGGCTCTATTTCTGTTCTGTACCTTTTTTTTTTTTTTGCAGTACGTGGGCCTCTCACTGTTGTGGCCTCTCCCGTTGCAGAGCACAGGCTCTGGACGCGCAGGCTCAGTGGCCATGGCTTACGGGCCCAGCCGCTCCGCGGCATGTGGGATCTTCCCAGACCGGGGCACGAACCTGTGTCCCCTGCATCAGCAGGCGGACTCTCAACCACTGCGCCACCAGGGAAGCCCTGTAACATTTTTTTAGATTACACATATAAATGATAATATGATATGTGTCTTTCTCTGTCTGACTTACTTCACTCAGTATGACAGTCTCTAGGTCCATCCATGTTAAATGTCCTCATTCTTTGTTATGACTGAGTAATATTCCATTGTATATATGTACCATATCTTCGTTATCTACTCCTCTGTTAGTGGACATTTAGGTTGCTTTCATGTCTTGGCTATTGTAAATAGTGCTGCAATGAACATTGGGGTGCATGTATCTTTTCGAATTATGGTTTTCTCCAGACATATGCCCAGGAGTGGGATTTTGGATCATATGGTAGCTCTATAAGTCTTTTAAGGAACCTTCATACTGTTCTCCATAATGGTTGTACCAATTTACATTCCCACCAACAGTGTAGGAGGGTTCCCTTTTCTCCACACCCTCTCCAGCTTTTATTGTTGGTAGACGTCTTGATGATGGCCATTCTGACTGGTGTGAGGTTATATCTCATTGTAGTTTTCATCTGCATTTCTCTAATAATTCATGTGCTTTTGGCCATCTGTGTATGTCTTCTTTGGAGAAATGTTTATTTAGATCATCCACCCATTTTTTGCTTTTTTTTCTTTTTCTTTTTTTGTATTGAGCTGCATGAGCTGTTTATATCTTGGAGATTAATCCCTTGTCAGTCGCATCATTTGCAAATATTTTCTCCCATTCTGTGGATTGTCTTTTTGTTTTATGGTTTCCTTTGCTGTGCAAAAGATTTAAAGTTTCATTATGTCCCATTTGTTTATTTTTGTTTGTATTTTCATTACTCTAGGAGGTGGGTCAAAAATAATCTTGCTGCAATTTATGTCGGAGAGTGTTCTGCCTATGTTTTCCTCTAAGAGTTTTATAGTATCCGGCCTTACGTTTAGGTCTTTAATCCATTTTGAGTTTATTTTTGCATATGGTGTTAGTGTTCTAATTTCATTCTTTTACATGTAGTTGTCCTGTTCTCCCACCACTGACTGAAGTGACTGTCTTTTCTCCATTGTATATTCTTGCCTCCTTTGTCATGGATTAGTTGACCATAGGTGTGTAGGTTTATTTCTGGGCTTTCTGTCCTGTTCCACTGATCTATATTTCTGTTTTTGTGCCAGTACCATACTGTTTTGATGACTGTAGCTTTGTAGTATAGTCTGAAGTCAGGGAGCCTGATTCCTCCAGCTCCATTTTTCTTTCTCAAGATGACTTTGGCTATTCGGGGTCTTTTGTGCTTCCATACAAATTGTAAGGTTTTTTGTTCTAGTTTCTGTAAAAAATGGCATTGGCAATTTTCTAAGTATTGCATGGACTGACTTTTGATAAAAATCTGTTTTCAGTAGCAAGCACATGTTATTTCACCATTGTTGTTTTTTTTAGTGGAAATGTCTACCATACAGATGGCTTTCTTACCACATAACCCACTCTGGAAAAGACGTGGACACCCGTTTATCTTTTCAAAAGAGCAGTTCATCACGTTGGCCTCCAGGGCCTTTGCGCTGGGCTCTTTTCTCTTTTTACATTCTTTTTTATAATTAATTAATTTTTATTATTTATTTATTTTTGGCTGCGTTGGGTCTTCATTGCTGCACGCGGGCTTTCTCTAGTTGCGGTGAGTGGGGGCTACTCTGTTGTGGCGCGTGAGCTTCTCATTATGGTGGCTTCTCGTTGTGGAGCACTGGCTCTAGGCACACGGGTTTCAGTAGTTATGGCATGTGGGCTCAGTAGCTGTGGCACATGGGCTTAGTTGCTCCACAGCATGTGGGATCTTCCTGGACCAGGGTTCGAACCCATGTCCCCTGCATTGGAAGGTGGATTCTTTTTTTGTGTGTGTGTGGTACACGGGCCTCTCACTGCCGTGGCGTCTCCCGTTGCGGAGCACAGGCTCCAGACGTGCAGGCTCAGCGGCCATGGCTCACAGGCCCAGCTGCCCCGGGGCACGCGGGATCCTCCCGGACCGGGGCACCAACCCGCGTCCCCCACATTGGCAGGCAGACTCTCAACCACTGCGCCACCAGGGAAGCCCAGAAGGCGGATTCTTAACCACTGGACCACCAAGGAAGTCCCTCCTTTCTCTTTTTTATCTTCTGAGCCTTGTGATCTTTCACTCATTCTATTACTCACTCCTCCATCTACCCACCTGTTCATTGTAGTAGTTCAGACACGGAGACTTAGAGCTGGAGAAAACTCAGAGAGAAACAGGGCCATTTCCTTAATTGTGTTTTTCGGGTGTGGGATACCCAGCTCAGAGTACAAGTGGCAAGTACAACATAATTCACCGCTTCGTGGAAATCTGTCTCTGGCTGTGGTTCCCACTTCTGCCTCCCATTCTTTCCTCAGCCCTCTTCAGTCACACACCCGTCCCCACCTTGCTGCTTCTGTCAAAGCCTCCAGTCACCTCCAAGCCCAGTGGTCCCGTCTCCGTTGTTACTTTGCTTGTCCACTCAGCAGAGTTGAGCACAGCTGGTCACTCCCTTTTCTTGAAGGAGTTTGGTTTCCTTTGTGAAGCCACGTTCTTCCTGTTCTCCTTCTGCCTCCTTGGCAGTTCCTGGCTGGCCTCTCTCCTTTTCAGCCCCTAAACTTTCAGTGCTCTAAACTTGGAGCACCCCAGGCTGTTTCCTTTTTCTTCTTTATCTACTCAATTTCCTGGGTGATGTCATTCACTCGTATGCCTTTCCAGATCATGTGTTTGCTGATTCCTCCCAAATCTCTACCTCCAGTCTTAACCTTTTCCTGCAAATCCAGAACTGAATGTGTAATTCCACAATTAATATCTATCACCCTGTTGTCTAACAGTCAGATCTAACTTGGCCAAAACAGAACTCCTAATTTCTCCCCTTCCCGCTAACAATCTTCTCGCTTAGTCTTGCAAGTAGTACCACCAGCTGCCGTCTTCCCATACCAAAGATTTGGAATTATCCTTGGTTCGTCTCTGCATCTTACCTCCACATCCAATTCACTGGCAAGTCCTGCTGACCGTCTATGAAACATAACGCCAGTCTCTCCAGACCAGGCCTCCACCACCTCTCACCTGGGCTCCTCTGTGAGCCTTCTTATGGTTTCCTTGCCTTCATTTTGCCATCCCACACAGCACCCAGAGGGATCTTCTTAGATCAGATGTCATTACTCCATTTAAAACCTTCCATATGGCTCCCCACCACTTAGAATCAAAACCAAACATTTTCCCCTGTCTGCAGAGTCCATGATCTGGGCCTCACTGTCTTGCCTCTTCATCTTGTCCCGTTTCCCCTTCACCCCATGATCTAGATTCTTCTCTGGGCAGCCAAGCATCTTCCTACTTTCATGACTTTGCATTAGCCTGGAATGTTCTTCCCATGGCTTGCTTTTCCTTGTCATTCAGCTTTCAGCATAAACGTCACCTCCTCAGAGAGGCATCCTGGGCAACCCAGTCGCTCCCTATCTCATTAGCCTGTTTTAATAATCTGTGTAACAAGTTTTTAATAAGTTACGTAGTTGGTTCCTTACTAATCTTCCTTCTAGACTGTAAGCGCCACGAAAGCAGGGGTCTTCGTGTACCTTATTCGCTGCTGTTCTCTCAGAGTCTGTGGTGCTGTCTCACATTAGTTGGTGGTTGTTATGTACCTGTTAAATGAATGAGTGAACTCAGTGGCAGAACCAGGCCTAGGACATAAGATTTTCCTCTTTCGTTTCACATCTAATTTATACCAGGATGTCTTTTGCCAGTAAAGTTATCCTAGCTCCAAGTTATTGATATCTCCTGTTTACTTAAAGGTTATGGTAAAATTTCCAAAAACAATTCCAAAGCCAAATTACCTTTAATCCACTGTGATCTTAAATTTACTTTTAAACTTCACCTTTCATTTCAATATGTTGGAAAATACCACATTCAATGACATTTTATGACCTATATCCTTTAGTTTTTAAACTTAAAATTGTTTCCATTTATTCCAAGTGACTATTATAAAATGGTACTCTAAGACACTTTTATAAGTTGGGAAGATCACACTTCCATAGTTGTGCATGATTTTTACCTCTGTGAAAACGATGTCGGCCAGAGATGGGCCCCGTCCTGGTCTCGGAGATGGAAGGGCCAGGTCTGTTTGTGCTCTTGACACACGCTCGCTGTGCTGCTTCCTGCACATCAGTTTCTCTTCTAAAAAAAACGTCATAATTCATAGTCACAAAATGGATTTTTTTTTTAAAGAACAGGACTACCAAAAAGTACAATCTAGTCTATTTATTTTATTTCTTTGGAACAGCAGCCAAGCTGGAGCTGCCCAACCCTGGTCCTGAGGGAGGTGCTGTGCTGTGCTGAGGCCCAGCCATGGGGACCGTCCCCTAAAACGGCATGAGGTGGCCAGGTCTGCAGATGTTGGTTTTGTGGGAACCAATAGGTACTGAGAGATCTCTTCTGCTCCCTTTTCTCACACTTTTAAGTGTGCACAGTGGTGCATTTTTCTTATTTTTTATTCAAGTGTACTTGGTTTACAGTATTATGTTAGTTTCAGGTGTACAGCACAGTGATTCATTTTTGCAGCTTATACTCCATTATATGTTATTATGAGATAATGGCTATAATTCCTTGGGCTGTACAGTATATCCTTGTTGCTTATCTATTTTATGTGTAGTACTCTATCTGTTAATCCCCTACTCCTAAACTGTCCCTCTTCCGCTTTGGTAACCACTAGTTTGTTTTCTGAGTCTGTTTCTGTTCTGCTATATACATTTGTTTGTATTATTTTTTAGATTCCACATATAAGTGGTATCATACAGTATCTGTTTTTCTCTCTCTGACTTATTTCACTAGGCATAATATTCTCTAGGTCCATCCATGTTGCTGCAAATGGTAATATTCCATTGCATGTATATACCACATCTTCATTATCCAGTTGTCTGTTGATGGGCACTTGGGTTGCTTCCATATCTTGGCCATTGTAAATAGTACTGCTGTGAACACTGGGGTGCATGTATCTTTTCAAATTAGTGTTTTCATTTTTTCCCAGATACATACCCAGGAGTGGAATTGCTGGATCCTATGGTAGTTCTATTCTCAATTTTTTGAGGAACCTCCATACTGTTTTCCATAGTGGCTGCACTAACTTACATTCACAGTGTTTACCTCTCCTTTGTATATACTTTCTGGCCTTTGTTTTAAGACAAGATGTCCTTTTATCTCTGTCTGGCGTTCGTCTTCATATAAAAGGGACTGTGGAGTTCTCCCATCTTTGCTGCCTTGATAACTCAGTGGGCTTGCAAAGTGGGAGCCTTCCTGCTCATCAGTTTCTGAGGGTGCTGCCTTTGCCCTGAGGGGATGTGGGAGGAAACATGCGTTTGTGTATCATTGCATCTCATCCAGAGTCACACTTAAAATGCATCTCATCCAGAGTCACACTTAAAAGACAGCAGTGAACTTTGCGGGGTGGAGGAGTGAGCTTCAGAATATTCAAGCTGAAAGAGGCCTTGAAGAAATCTAGATAATTCCTTATTTAATAGAATCTATATAATTGCTTGTTTTAATTTCCAGACCACTTTTGCTGTTTTGAGGGATGTTCATAACTCAGATCTTTACCCTGGATCAGGAAGTGGGTTTTATTTGTACTGAAAAGACATGTTTTAGGCTTTTAGTATTGTGGTTTGGGTCGTCAGAGTGATACCTTTTTAGTATTTTGCATAATGTGCCCAGTATTTGTGAATTCTGATGATTAGCAGAAAAAGATGAGCTCATTTCACTCATCTCCTGTAGTTTAGAAATAAATCGTAATAAAACTTGGTGTTCTATTCTTCCACAGGGGAAAAACAACTAATGAGCGTTCACTAGCATTTTAATGCCAGAAATCTTGAGACAGAGTGATTAAGTAAGAATAGCTTTTCATAACTTTAACAGGCACAGGGAGACTGTGTAGTGGCCTAATACAGCCTCAGTAGATGCAGTGGTCTGTTCGTCCAGCCAAGTTTCTGCTACTTCAGGAAGACTGTGTAAAAACCGCACATGAATAGAGAATTTCCAACAGAGGAGAAAGCACCTGCATTTAAAGCTGGCGTCTCCCTTCAGCGTGAAGCATATACTTAGCCTTTTTTTTTTTAAATTGATCCAAGCATAAAAATAAACAAATAACCTCAGGACCATTTAATCTTGAATGACTCATTTCACTCCAAATCCAGTTGTGTTCCTTATCAGTTTATGTTTCTAATGAGAACATACTTTCAAATTTCCTTTCTACACAGAAATATTGGTCTCATAATTTTTAATGACTACAGAGAATTCTGTCTTCTGAATTGTGTCATAGTTTTTAATCATCCCCTTTGTTGAATATTTGAGAGGGTTACTAAGTTTTCACTGTTTTATGAATAGTGTTGCTATGAGCAAATCACTATATAATTTTTGTAAGAAAGGCCCACTTCCTTGAAGCGAATTCCTAAAAATGGAAATATAACAGGTCACATGAATATTTCTCCTTCCTCTATTGGTAACATTTTCTGTAAATATAACATTTTTTTTGCAGCTGCCACCAACTTTGGGATTTATCTTTTTTATTAGCTTTTGCCAGTGATGACAGATGTGTAATAAATCTAAATCCCCCACCCTTCCAGGTCTTTTCCAGTCCTGGAAATCAGTATTAGTCTGGCCTCCTCATTTGTTCTCTAGCATCTCGTAACTTCCTAGGGGCATCCACTGCACAGTACCATAGTTCTTTTTTTGTGCACTTGACTTTCTCCAGTGCCGAAGCCCTCCACATCACAGGCCTTGCTTTAGACTCCTGTATCCCTGCAGCTCCTCACACAGTAATATCTCCCTAATTAGGTGCTCAACCAATAGGCTGTGCTTTAGTTTGAAAATCAAGTTTGTGTTACGGAAATCAGAGCCAATTAGCTTCTATTTTAGTAGCCAACATGTTAGGAACCACTGTTTGTGTTACTGATAAGATAGTTTTTTGTTGTTTTTTTTGAGAGAAAAAGTCCGTTTGTCTTACTTTCTTAATTTAGCAACTGGGCACGTTTCCAAAATCCTCAGAATCTGGCCCCAAGCAGTAGCTTGTCGGAGTGCACGTATGTCCTGGAGCTCGTGAACCGTTCTGTTTCTTGCATCTGCACAGCACCAAGTGAATTTTTCGTATGCATGAAATTTCTCAGTGCCTTCGACTTTCCTGCTGTTTCAGTGGCTGGCAGTGCTGCTAGGGGTAAGACCCACACAAAACCAGTTCCCTGGACCTGGGTGATTCTGGGCATCTGGAGCAGGGCGGGGGGCACTAAAGCTCTTGGTTTAATAGAAATTGATAGCCAATGCTTAATAGTCAACTGCGAATTATTTCCAGTTCTCTGGCAAAACCTACACTGTTCCCAGCAAGGAAGCCAGCGGTGCAGGAACGGGAGCCTGGGGTTGGGGCTTGACATCTACATTTGTTATCCTGGGCCCTCAGGCACTTGCAGGAAGGAGGAGCAGAGGCCTGTGTGAAATTCCCACCAGGAGAGAGTTCTTGGGGGAAGCCAGAGATTCCCAGTCTGGGTTCAAGCCTTGGGGGTAATCTTGGGACAGAAAGTAGAAACTGAAAGTATCAGGTGAGGAAGCAGGGGAGGGCGGTCTGGGACTGGGGTGGGGGG
>NW_020175192.1:12981526-13002404 GCF_003031525.2 Neophocaena asiaeorientalis asiaeorientalis
TGGGGGTGTTAACAAGCCTGGGTCGTTCAGAGCATTCTCTTGGTGCAGTTCTAGCCCCGTGGTAGGTGGTGGGTTTAAAGCTCTCTGTGAGACTCCGAGCAAATCTGTTAAACTCAGAGACCTTCTGACTTGTAAAGTGGTATTTGGACTGGATGACTTCCAAGTCTCAGTCTGATGCAACATGCTCTTACTTTGGTTCATTTTATGACTTCGAGAGCATTTAATGTTTACGTTTTTAATTTGCCTTTTTATATTTTGAGATCTTTTCCTAGCTGGTGTCGGAGCAGAATTCTGATACCCATGTATCCATGATACAAGCTAATGATGCTAAATTAACTTTTGCAGTCATTTGGTGTTTTCATTAGTTTGGTTAAGGAACTCAAATTACATTTGGTTCGTATTGTGCAAAGCCATATAAAATTGTTCAAACCAGGAAACAGCTGTCTTTCATAAAAGTACAAAGATGTCAATGGTTAGTTCATTACTGAATAATAGCATTTTTGGATTACTTTTCTAGGAGAGATGTGTTCTGGAGTAAAGAAGCAGTCCCCACTTTGGGGGGATGGGTATCAGAGGGTGGCAGCAAAAGGTAAGGGCCCCAGAGATGTTCCCAAGGTCACACAGCCTCAGTCTGCCCCTTGCTAGCCTTGACTCTGGGTACATCACATAACCTCCCTGAACGTTAGCTTCCTGATTTGCAAAATGAGGATAAACCTTATAGTAACATTGTAAAGATGAAATGAGATGTACATTTAAAGCTGTCTGTTCAGTGCTAGCACATGGGCATGCTCTGTCAATGTGAGTTCGCTGAAGGTGAGACGTTTAGATACACGGCATTTTCAGTCAAAGGATTTTTTGTATCCTCACGTGAATGGCATATACTTTGGGGTCCCCAGAATTTCAAATCAGTAATACAAGTGATGGCTGTTGATGTTTTATTTCCAGTAGCATCTTTCCCCAGTTGGCAGATGTTTTGTGTCCTTGGTTTCATTTATTTACTTTCTAGGTATAAGTAGGGGAATTTAGGCAATAATGCACCATTGTCCGCCAAAAGCTATTTTTTGAATTTTCTGAGCAAGAGCTGGCCATGAAAACAGAGAAAGGGCAGAGGGTGCTACTGGGTAAGCGGACAGTGGGGAGGAAAGCAAGAAACGGAAGGCATCACTGCTCTTGGGGATTTGATGATCTGGTTGGAGAGATCGTATCCGGGGCAGGCAGAGTACGCAGGTTTCCTTTGGGGTGACTTACTAGCTCCCATTACTCATAAGAGAGCATTGTGTTGGTCCTTTACAAATCCGCACACACACCTACCCAGGAAATCCTCTTGCCAGCATGAACCAGCCTGTTTACCTTGATAACACACCTTTAGTCAGCTGCATTTCCAGATCATTAATACGGGGCTTTGTTGCAAGGCTGCTGTGAATTCCATCTGCCCCCATCCTCATTATGAACACCTCCTTGGCAGCCCTGCTTCTCCGGGCTCGAGGGATCCTGGCTCAGTTTGCTGCGACGTCTAGATAAAGATCTCTGGAGCCCATCTGGGGAAAGGAAGGTGAGGAAAAGAGTGGCAGATGCTGTCTTTGTCCGGAATGGTAGCCTTCCTGCCATCACCATTAGAATGTTCTCCACAGTGATGCAGATGAGCCAGTGAGAGCAGAGCCAGTTCTGCTCTGGTTGCACATTTGTTCTCTGATTCCACTGTCTGCAGACCCTTCCCGTCATCCTCACTACCTGCCCTGCTCCGTGCTTCCTCTACCCCCTCTCTAAGGTGGCCTCATTTTTGAAGGCAAATCTCACTAATGCATGTTTCTCTCTCCTGCAGGGGAGTTGCTGAGTCAGCCCAGACCAGAAGGCGTGGCAGAGATCATTTGCCCCAAGAATGGCAGCGAGCGAGTGAATGTTGCCTTGGTTTACCCACCCACACCGACTGTGATCAGCCCATGTTCCAAGTGAGTTCTGAACCCGCAGCCCCTGTCCCTCACTCCTGAGAACAAAAATCCAGGTTAAAGTACCTTTCATCAAACCTGGAAACGCTCCCCCAGGGCAGACCTAGTTATCTGGGCAACAGCAAAACTATGGCTTATACAAACTAGGAACTTTCATTTTTTGTTATTTGTGATGTTTTTTTTTTTTTTTACTTTTGCTGATAAAAGAACATTTTAAAACAGCTTTTTTGAGATTTTGTTCACATATTATACAGCTCACTTGTTTAAAGTGTATGATTCATTGTTTTTTAGTATATTTGCAGGTATATGCAACCAAAAAGAGCGATTTTTTTTTTTGATAGAGAGTCATAATTCTGTCATTGTAGTATGAAGTGGGCCCTCATTTTAGAAAACAGCGAGGGCTCATTAAATAAGGAAAGCTGGCAGAAAATCTGTAGCAGATCCTTTTTTCTTGTGGGTCTCTGATTCTCTATCAGTCCTCGACAATCAGAAGCTGTGTGGTTTTTTTTCCCACCTTCCCCAAAATGGACTTAAAGACACAGAATGTACCCGTGTGAACTAACTTTTGGATACAAGGTTAGCTTAGCATTAAACTCAGATGATAAACTTAGGTTAAACTCATCTGTTTGGTTTCTTCTGTAGTGTTAAGAACTGAACAGGCCACTTTAGACTGAGATGAAATACCTTTCCACTGCAAATCTTGAAAAGCAGTAAGTAGTCCCTGGTCTTCTGGGTGATATCAACAAAGTATTCACGAAGGAGACTTCAAGCATTTTTCTTCCTAGTTGACCACACAGAATATTTTTTCCATATCTAAGCTTTGTATAGGGATGTTGGAAAGTTCGTATTTGAGAATGGTGACCTGTTACGGCCTCTTGAGAAACTTGCTGTCAGGCTGCATTCCTGAGAGTTTGTGTGATAGGAACTTATGTCTCCGACCCTCCAAGTATCAGCTTTCCTGCCCTTGATATGCTGTCTGCAGAGCAAGGGTCTGCTGGGGATTTCTCATTCATTAGCAGCTGTCCCTTTTCTCCAAACTGGGTGACTCATTAGACAGAACATCCCTAATCCTTCTTTGCTGCAAAATGTCACTGAACACCCAAGGGAGATTCTTTTCTCATGCTCTTCTATTCAGAATGCTTTTTAAGGTTAGCTTATCACTAACATATGACCCTATGACATTGTGAAACCTTGAAATGCTTCTTAGGATTACCCAGTAACTAAATATGAACCAGAACATTCCCCTGTCCTGAGCATACCAAACATCAGAAATGTTACCATTCTCTGAATTGGTATACACTGGTGCCTTTCTTACACATAGGGTAAGGATAAAGGGATATTATAAAAAACAGGGTCTGGAACGGAGGGGAACAATTGTGCAATAGGCTTTGCATGGGTGTAGATTTTCCTGAGCCAGGAGAGACGGTAACCTATTGTTTTGCCATAGCCACGTGGCATTTAATAGACGAGATAGAGGTTGGAGTTAAAATATCCACTTGCACGAGAAACCACAGTGGCACCGAGCCAGAGTTAGTGTCTTCTCACCGGCTTCTGTTGTACTGCCACAGAACGACATTTATACCAAGCTGCAGAAATGCTATCAGCTCCTCTCTCTTCCAGTTTATCATACCTGAAATGAACAAGCAGCTTTAAAGCCCTGGGTAATCAGAGCCACATGACCTGAGACTTCTAGATGCTGGAGGGGATACCTTTAGGGACTGAACTGCTTTTGACCTAGCTCTGTGAACAGTTTTATTTTGAAATGGATTTTTAAGAAAAGGTCTCATACAATGGATGGCAGATTTAGAGGGTAACTCTCAATTCTAAATGAAGGAATATCCTTGAGAACAAAATGGAAACAAACAGTCAGGCCCTGCACAGCCCAGTGGAAACTCTAATTTACAAGTGGATGGCAATGTGTTGGAAGTGGGATTTGGGGATCGATGAGGAAAGCTGTCCCAGGAGGTGGTCGTTAGGTCCAGACAGCTTGGGTCTGAGCCTGAGAGCTTCTAAGAGTTAGACTTAGGGTCTCAGCGGACAGTAGAAATTGGCAGACTGGAGTTATTGCCCTGGTTTTGCAACTGCAGCCCCAGTTAACTTAGGCAAGTCACTAGGGAGTGACCTTTTACTGCTCTCTCCTCCTCTAAAATGTAGGTCGATGGTCAAGATCAGACTTCTTCATCAGGCACGTGTATATCAGAATTTCCAGGGCCAGGCACTAGTCTTTAAGAAAACGAGCCACTCAGGTGATTGTCATGTGTGTGCCAGACATTCTGCTCGTTGAGATCCCCTCCAGGGCTCCCAGGCCAGTGAGTCTCATCTTCAGGAGAATTCTTAACAATTTTGCCAGGACGATAGGCGGCAACCAGAGCCATCCCAGGAAAACCAGAATAATCACCCTACTCTTAGGTCATTGATCCAGATCTTACAGTGGTTTTAAAAAGGCATTCCAAGCTCTTCGCTGACCAGTTTACCCCTCTCCTTATAGGTCAAATGAGACTTGTCATTAACGGCCTGCCTTTGACCATGTGTAAAATAATGGTGCTACTATGAGCTTTATAAGGAAAAACCATTGATGACTGTTATTTGATTGGATCTTCCTTAAGAATTCCAAGCTTCTCTATTTCTCATTTTTTAAAATTTCGAGGTGTGTTATTCACCTACAGACAGAGAATAAAGAGCAAGTAGTGATTTTTTTTTTTTAAAAAGTGACTTATTCTCCTAATTCACCTTGGATGATGGTGAAGTCTCTGCCAGCGTTCCACGGGGAAGAGGTTACATGAAGTGAATGAAATGCCTGGCCTTCGGCACCTCGCTCTCCAAGGAGAAGCGTATCAACTGAGTGACTTCTTGGTCCCTTGGCTGATATCAGATAGAAATACGAGTCATTTCCATACTTTGGCGATCCTGGGCTGATTTTCAAGGATATTTGCCTTGGAGATGAGATGAAAATTCATCTAGTAGCAGATTTGCTGGGTTGCTTTGAAAAATTCTGACCTCCTTAAGGATATTCTGTCTGATAAACAGGTTTTTAAAGCGTTGGTAATACTTTCCTACCATCAAGCTTACCCATTCGGTGATGGTTCATATATTTACAGTCACTGTGTCTAATACAATACCTAGTTCCATGCAGAAAATAAATAATTTTTAGTGCCACTTTCAGGAATGGTTTTGCTCCCTGGTGTGTTGGTATTAAACAGATTTGTGAGTTTTAAGGAAATTCGTACAAACACTTGTTATCCTTGGCCCAGTGCAGTCTGAAGGCAGTGGAGTGATGTGTACCCCTGCTCCCAGCCCCCTGTTTACTGAACAGTAGAAGGGAATTGGAGTTTCTTGGAGGGAAATCAGCCTCCTTCAGAACTCTACCTATACCTGAAGTATAGGTAGCAATTTTTAAAAACAAAGACTTAGTTGTTAAGAGCAGTTTTAGGTTCACAATAAAATCGAGCAGAAGGTACAGAAAGACCCCATCTACCCCCTGCCCTGGCCACACACAGCCTCCCCAACCAGACTGGAACATTTGTCACAGGTGATGAACCTACACTGACACCTTGTTATCACCCGAAGCCCACGCTTTACATTAGGGTTCACACTTGATGTCGTACGTTTCATGGGTTTGGACAAATACAGAATGACATGTATCTACCATTACAGTATCTTATACGATATTTTCATTGCCCTAAAAAATCCTCTGCATTTCCCTCTTTATCCCTCCCTCCCCTCTTAACCCTTGGCACCCACTGATCTTCCTTTTTTTAGCTTTATTGGGATGTAATTGACAGATAAGTAAGATACTTAAAGTGTACACTGTGGTATTTGATATCCGTATGCACTGTGAAAGGATTCCCACCATGTAGTTAATTAACACATCCATCTGTCACGTATTTATCCTTCAGAACTTCTGAGCGGCAGCCTAACTGACCTTTAATATAGACAGGGATACTGAGCCTTGGACTTTAGGGATCATAAAGGGCAAAAATATACTTTCAGTGGGAAAAGCAAGGCAAGTACAATAGAAGGATTTTTTTTTCATTAAAAAATTATTTGTGAATTCCTGTCTCATCCTGTTGCTTTACAGGTTGAGACACTTTAAAATTCCAGCTCAGAAGGGAAGTGTGAACTTCTTTGGGCGAATTGCAGCTTGCTATTTGCCTTTCATTTTTAGATAACTTATGGACTATTTCTTTCTCATTTCCAAAGAGATTTTCCTCCTTTACCAATTAAAATATATATTCTGAAACACTGCCACTTGACTCAATTTGTCTACTGATTTTCATTTAAAAGACATGATTCAGAAGGTTAGCTATGAAAATGTTTTACCTTAAGAAATACTGGAGATACATACAGTGGGTGGGGACAAAATGGCGGAGTAGAAGGACGTGAGCTCACCGCCTCTCGTGAAAACAACAAAATCACAACTAACTACTGAACAACTATCAATAAAAAAATGATGGAACCTACCAAAAAAGATCCAAAGACAGAAGAAACCACAACAGTACAGTAGGAGCCGTGCAATCACGATAAAATCAAATCCCATACCGGCCAGGTGGGCAAACCACCAACTGGAAAATAACTGTATCATAGAGGTTCTCCCACAGGAGTGAGAGTTCTGAACCCCACATCAGGCTCCCCAGCCTGGGGGTCTGGTTTCAGGAGGAGGAGCCCCCAGAGCATCTGGCTTTGAAGGCCAGTGGGATTTGATCACAGGAATTCCACAGGACTGGGGGAAACAGACACTCCAGTCCTGGAGAGTGCACACAAGGCCTCATGTGCACTAGGACCCAGGGGAAAAAGCAGTGACCTCACAAGAGCCTGGGCCAAACCTATCTGCTGGTATTGGAGGGTCTCCTACTGGTGGGGGGAGGGGGGACGACTTTGGCTCACTGTGGGGACAAAGACACTGGTGGCGGTAGTTCTGGGGAGTACTCATTGGTGCAAGTCCTCCTGGAGGCTGCCATTTTCTCACCAAGACCTGGCCCCAGCCACCAGCCTGTAGGCTCCAGTGCTGGGAGGCCTCAGGTCAGACAAGCATCAGGGTGGGAACACAGCCCCACCCATCAGCAGACAGGCTGCCTCAAGTCTTCCTGAGCCCACAGCTGCCCACGAAACACACCCCTTGACAGGGCCCTGCCCACCAGAGGGACAAGACCCAGCTCCACCCACAAGTGGGCAGAAACTAGTCCCTCCCACCAGGAAGCCTGCACAAACCCCTTAGATCAGTCTCATCCACCAGGGGGCAGACAGCAGAAGCCAAGAAGAACTACAACTCTGCAGCTTATGGAGTGGAAACCACAATGACAGAAAGTTAGACAAAATGAGCCAGCAGAGGAATATGTCCCAGACAAAGGAACAAGATAAAACCTCAAAAGAACAACTAAGTGAATTGGAGATAGGCAATCTAACTGAAAAAGAATTCAGAGTAATGATAGTAAAGATGATCCAAGATCTTGGAAAAAGAACGGAAGCATACATCGAGAAGATACAAGAAATGTTTAACAAAGAGCTAGAAGATCTAAATAACAAACAAACATAGATGAACAATACAATAACTGAAATGAAAAATACACTAGAAAGAATCAATAGAACAAATGAGGCAGAAGAACGGATAAGTGAGCTGGAAGACAGAATGGTGGAAGTCACTGCTGTGGACAAGAATAAAGAAAAAGAGTGAAAAGAAATAAGGACAATCTAAGAGAACTCTGGGACACCATTAAACACACCAACACTCACATTATAGGGGTCCCCAGAAGGAGAAGAGAGAGAGAAAGGACCTGAGAAAATATCTAAGGAGATAGTAGCTGAAAACTTCCCTAACATGGGAAAGGAAACAGTCACCCAAGTCCAGGAAGCACAGAGAGTCCCAGGCAGCATAAACCCAAGGAGGAACACACAAAGGCACACAGTAACCAAACTGACAAAAATTAAAGACAAAGAGAAAAAATTAAAAGCAACAAGGGAAAAGCAACAAAACATATAAGGGAATTCCCATAGGTAATCAGCTGATTTCTCAGCAGAAACTGCAGGCCAGAAGGGAATGGCATGATATATTTAAAGTGATGAAAGGGAAGAACCTACAACCAGGAATATTCTATCCAGCAAGGCTCTCATTCAGATTTGACGTAGAAATCAGAAGCTTTACAGACAAGCAAAAGCTAAGAGATTTCAGCACCACCAGACCAGCTTTGCAACAAATGCTAAAGGAACTTCTCTAAGTGGAAAAGAAAAGGCCACAACTAGAAACAAGAAAACTACAAATGGAAGATCTCACTGGTAAAGGCAAACATTACAGTAAAGGTAGCAACTCATCCACACACAAAATGATATGAAAGCCAGCAGTCGTGAAAAGAGAATACAAATGCAGGATATCAGAAATGCATTTGAAATTAAAAGACCAGCAACTTAAAACAATCCTGTTTTTATATAGATTGCTGTATTAAAACCTCATAGTAACCACAAGCCAAAAATCTACAATAGATGCACACACAAAAAAGAATAAGAAATCCAAACACATCAGTAAAGTTAGTCATCAAATCACAAGAGAAGAGAACAAAAGAGGAAAGAAAAAAGACCTACAAAAACAAACCCAAAACAAATAATAAAATGGCAATAAGAACCTACATGTCAATAATTGCCTTAAACGTAAACAGACTAAATGCTCCAACCAAAAGACATGGACTGGCTGAATGGATACAAAAACAAGACCTGTATATATGCTGTCTACAAGTGACCCACTTCAGATCTAGGGACACATACAGACTGAAAGTGAGGGGAATGAAAAAGGCAAATGGAAATCAAAAGAAAGCTGGAGTAGCAATGCTCATATCAAACAAAATAGACTTTAAAATAAAAACTGTTCCAAGAGACAAAGAAGGACACCACATAATGATGAAGGGATCAATCCAAAAAGAAGATATAACAATTGTAAATATAAACGCACGCAGCATAGGAGCACCTCAATATATAAGGCAAATACTAACAGCCATAAAAGGAGAAATCAACAGTAAAACGATAATAGTGGCAGATTTTAACACACCACTTTCATCAATGGACAGATCATCCAGACAGAAAATCAGTAAGGAAACACAGGCCTTAAATGACACATTAGACCAGACAGACTTATTGATATTTATATCCATCCAAATGCAGCAGAATACACATTCTTTTCCAGTGCACATGGAACATTCTTGAGGATTGATCATAGGCTGGGCCACAAATCAAGCCTCTATAAATTTAAGAAAACTGAAATCCTATCAGGCATCTTTTCCAAACACAATGAGGTTAGAAATCAACTACAAGGAAAAAACTAAAAAGCACAAATATGTGGAGGCTAAACAGTATGATACTAAACAACCAATGGATCACTGAAGAAATCAAAGACAAAATCAAAAAAATACCTAGAGACAAATGACAACAAAAGCATGACAATCCAAAACCTATGGGGCACAGCAAGAGCAGGTCTAAGAGGGAAGTTTATTGCAATACAATCTTACTCAACCTCAGAATCTTACAATCTTACAATCTCAGAAAAGAAGAAAAATCTCAAACAACCTAACCTTACACCTAAGGCAGCCAAAGAAAGAACAAACAAAACCCAAAGTTAGCAGAAGGAAAGAGATCATAAAAATCAGAGCAGAAATAAATGAAATAGAGAGGAAGAACACAATTGAAAAAAAACCAGTGGAAAAAATAAATAAAAACCAGTGAAACTAAAAGCTGGTTCTTTGAAAAGATAAAATTGATAAACCTAAACAAAATTAATAAGAAAAAAAGGCAGAGGAACTCAAATCAATAAAATTAGAAATGAAAAAGGAGATGTTACAGCTGACACCACAGAAATACAAAGGATCATAAGAGACTACTACAAGCAACTACATGCCAATAAAATGGACAACCTGGAAGAAATGGACAAATTCTTAGAAAGATACAATCTCCCAAGACTGAACCAGGAAGAAAAAGAAAATATGAACAGACCAATCACAAGTACTGAAATTGAAACTGTGATTGAAAAACTCCCAACAAACAGTCCAGGACCGGATGGCCTCACAGGTGAATTCTATCAAACATTTAGAGAAGAGTTAACACATATCCTTCCAAAACTCCTCCAAAAACTTGCAGAGGAAGGAACACTCCCAAACTCATTCTATGAGGCCACTATCACCCTGATACCAAAACCAGATAAAGATACCACAAAAAGAGAGAAAGTTACAAGCCAATATCACTGATGAACATAGACACAAAAATCCTCAACAAAACACTAGCAAACCGAGTCCAACAATGCATTAAAAGGATCATATACCGTGATCGATACACCATGATACTACACAGAAAATCCTAAAGATGCTACTAGAAAACTACTAGAGCTCATCAATGAATTTGGTAAAGTTGCATGAAATACACAGAAATCTCTTGCATTCCTATACACTAACAACAAAAGATCAGAAAGAGAAATTAAGGGGAAAATCCCATTTATCATCCCATCAAAAAGAATAAAATACCTAGGAATAAACCTCCCTAAGGAGGCAAAAGACCTGTACTCAGAAAACTATAAGACACTGATGAAAGAAATCAAAGAAGACACAAACAGATGGAGAGATATACCATGTTATTGGATTGGAAGAATCAATATTATCAAAATGACTATACTACCCAAAGCAATCTACAGATTCAATGCAATCCCTATCAAATTACCAATGGCATTTTTCACGGAATTAGAACAAAAAATTTTACAAACTGTATGGAAACACAAAAGGCCCCAAATAGCCAAAGCAATCCTGAGAAAGAAAAACAGAGCTGGAGGAATCAGTTCCCTGACTTCAGATTATACTACAAAGCTACAGTAATCAAAACAGTATGGTACTGGTGCTGAAACAGAAATACAGATCAATGGAACAGGATAGAAAGCCCAGAAATAAAGCCACACACCTATGGTCAATTAATCTATGACAAAAGAGACAAGACTACACAATGCAGAAAAGACAGTCTCTTCAATAAGTGGTGCTGGGAAAACTGGACAGCTACATGTAAAAGAATGAAGTTAAAACATTCTCGAACACCATACACAAAAATAAACTCAAAATGGATTAAAGACCTAAATGTAAGGCTGGATACTATAAAACTCTTAGAGGAAAACATAGGCAGAACACTCTTTGACATAAATCGTAGCAATATCTTTTTGGATCCACCTCCTAGAGTAATGAAAATAAAAATAAACAAATGGAACCTAATTAAACTTAAATGCTTTATCACAGCAAAGGAAACCATAAACAAAACGAAAAGAAACCCCAAAGAATGGGAGAAAATATTTGCAAACGATATGACCAACAAGTGATTAATCTCCAAAATTTACAAATAACTCATGTGGCTCAATATCAAAAGAAACAACAACCCAATCAAAAAATGGGCAGAAAACCTAAACCGACATTTCTTCAAAGAAGACATACAGATGACCAAGAGGCACATGAAAAGATGCTCAACATCACTAATTATTAGAGAAATGCACATCAAAACTATAACGAGATATCACCTCACACCAGTCAGAATATGGCCATCATTAAAAAGTCTATGAACAATAAATGCTGGGGAAGGTGTGGAGAAGAGGGAACCCTCCTGCACTGTTGGTAGGAATGTAAATTGGTACAGCCACTATGGACAACAGTATGAAGGTTCCTTAAAAAACTAAAAAGAGCTACCATATGACCCAGCAATCCCACTCCTGGGCATATATCTGGAGAAAACCATGGTTCAAAAGGATACGTGCACCACAATGTTGCAGTGCTGTATACTATAGCCAAGCCATGGAAGCAACTAAGTGTCCATCAACAGATGAATGGATAAAGAAGATGTGCTACATATATACAATGGAATACTACTCAGCCATTAAAAAGAATGAAATAATGCCCTTTGCAGCAACATGGAGGGACCTGGAGTTTATCATATTAAGTGAAGTCAGACAAAGACAAATACATGATATCGCTTATATGTGGAATCTTTAAAAAATGATACAAATGAACTTATTTACAAAACAGAAACAGACTCACAGACATAGAAACCAAACTTATGGTTACCAAAGGGGAAAGGTGGGTGGGAGGGATAAATTGGGAGATTGGGGTTGACATATACACACTACTATATTTAAAATAGATAACCAACAAGGACCTACTGTATAGCACAGGGAACTCTATTCAATACTCTCTACTGGTCTGTATGGGGAAAGAATCTAAAACAGAGTGGGTATATGCATATGTATAACAGTTTCACTTTGCTGTATACCTGAAACTAACCCAACACTGTAAATCACCTATAGTCCAATATAAACATTTTTTTAAAAGACATACTGGAATGCAACTCACACTCCCATGTGGCTTCTTAATGGACTGGCCCTTGAACATGCAGGAAACAGAAAAGTATCATTTTTATCTTCTGGCAGTTGCCATTTCTTCTGTGGTGCTACCCTATCTGTCTGTGGAGTGGTGGAACTGAAGAGGGAAGCAAATTCTGATTTTGGCAGGTCGTGTGTTACAGAATTAGAAAAAATGGGCTGGTTTGAAAATTGCTGGGCAAAGCTTTCTCCTTTCCAGAAAGTATTACCGATAATAAAGGACAAGGCTCACACTGCATTTCAAACTTGGATTTTTGTGTATATACTATAGCGTTCCAATTCAAGTAAGATTCCAGCTACTTACTGTTTGCACATATTCTCAAACCCACAGTGATTACTTTGCATAGGAATTTTGGCAGTTACATTGTTACGACATAAGGATATTTAAGACCAACTAAGCCTTTTGTAAAAAGTAGGATGAAGATTCTGTGGCCTTTACCTCACCAAATAAATAGGCAAAGTATGTTTAACTGCACTCAGATTCGTAAGGACTCGATTAAAAAACCTTTTTTTTAAGGAATGGATGAATTTGGCTTAATCACCATGGAGAATTTTTCACTGATCTCAGAAGTGTAAAGCTTGAAGGGTGGGGATGGGATGGAATTTCAGAAGGAAAGGAGGCTTAAATATGGAGGTTGCCTGTGGGGTGTATCACAATGATTTGCATTGATTTGTTTTGTTCTTTGTAAGGAGTAAGACGGCTCCTTGCCTTGTTGCTTTCACGACTGGGAGGAACAGTGTTTCTCTGATTATTTAGTCTCCCGTCAGCCACGTTGATACTGGAATTTGTTCCCTCTCTGCTTAGGTATCTCCATACTTTCTTGGACAATTAAGTGGAAAAGATAGTGCTTCTTTCCCTTATGCCATCATTTTTACTGTGCCCAATCTGTGACTTTAGGAGCACCAATTTTTAAGGGTAAGTCTCTGGGAAGCAGAGAGGGTTTCTTAAATAGGTAAGGGCCTCCTAAGGACTTGGAGAGTTTAGGGAAAAAAGGGGGAGGATGGGCTTGGGACAAAGAGATTCCATACAGCAGGACATTTTAAGATTACAAATCTTTTACTTATCCAGAATCAAGACATATTGGAGAATTAAAAATAAGAAAACTGCTCAATTCTTTTGCCTAATTTACTATAATGCATATATCAGTCACCTCAGATCCTTTTTGGAAAAAAGAAGTCATTTTAAAAAACTCATTCTAACGTAATGCAAGAATATAACATCAGGAAAAGCTCAAGCTGATTAACACAGCAAACCATTTTTTTAAAATCCTGAGTTTCCCACTTTGTAGCTAATTGACTATTTATTTATTGGCTGTGTTGGGTCTTTGTTGCTGCGTGAGGGCTTTTCTCTGGTTGTGGCGAGCGGTGCACTGGCTTCTCATTGTGGTGGCTTCTCTTGCTGCAGAGCACAGGCTCTAGGTGCACGGGCTTCAGTAGTTGCAGCAAACGGGCTCAGTAGTTGTGGCTCGTGGGCTCTAGAACACAGGCTCGGTAGTTGTGGTGCAAGGGCTTAGTTGCTTCGCAGCACGTGGGATCTTCCCGGACCAGGGCTCGAACCCGTGTCCCCTGCATTGGCAGGCGGATTCTTAACCACTGCGCCACCAGGGAAGTCCCAGCAGACAGCTTTTTAAAAGCAGTGTTGGTATTTATTTTCTCAAGGCAGTTTGACAGGCTCTGCAGTTATGCCCTCTGAGTTTGAATCCGGCTATGTGTTAGCGCTGTGACAGGTGCAGATCACAGCAGCACTATCTCCTGAGCTCGTTCTGTGCATTTAGAGACAGTTTCAGGGGAAGCATTTAGCATTATTCCTTACACAGATTAAGTAGCGCTCAATAAATCCAGTTGCTGTTATTTCTATCAGAAATATTAGTATGTACACCATGCATAACATATAAAGGTAATAATAGAAAACAAAATTTCAAAATCCAAATATAGATGCTAGAGTAAAATCCACTCACTGACTTACCTAGGACTGTTTTGCTTATTAACTGAGGTACCTGCGCAAGGCAGGTAAATGTGTGTGCTGAGTAGGCAGGAGAGCATGCTGGCTCACCTTCCCCTCCACCACCACGAAGGGGTCAAGGTGAAGTACATGCAGATAGAGCTGTTTATGAGGCCACCTGCAGCTACTTCGTAAACGTCAGTGTCCTAAACCCATCTTCCTGGGATAAAGAGATGAGTGGGATCATTCCTTTCATATTGTAGATGCCAGTGCCCATGTGCCTGGACAAACTCCTTATACCGTGGGAATGGAAGATTGGAGATACATGAGGCCAACAGATCAGGAAACGACTGCCGGAGAAAAGACAGTTTATTACATTTCCTTTCGGGGAAGGGCACGCCGTGCCCCGGGGCGGGGGCGGGGCTGCGTGGGGAAGCACCTGTGGGCCAGGAGGCGGAGGGGAGGGGCCTGTGCTGTGGTCTCTGCGGGAAGGTACGGGCAAGGCAGGGGAACACATGTAGGATGGGCCAGTTTGGGTAGTTTCTGCGGGCTCTGGGGCACAAAGACAGTCTCGAGTTGTCTGGAGCCTGGCCCTGGTGTGATCAGGGCAGGTGGAGAGTGGCCTGGAGTGTGAGAGCCTGGTCAACGGGGTGGTCAGGGGTGTGGACTCCGGACTCGCTGGTTTGCATGAGAAGCACGCTCGCGTCTGAGTTGTTCACTACGTGTGGGCACTAACTGGCTGACCCTGGGAGGGGCAGTCTCTCCACGGTGGGCAAGGCTGCAGAGGTCAAAGCATCAGAGGACAGAAAAGACCCGCTTAACCTCAATACAACAGGGTGTGGCTTCACTGTCAGCCAGAGCTTCTAAATAAGCTGAATGCGTTTGCCGCGTCCCAGGAAGAGCAGGCTCCGAAACCTGAGGGGATTCTGGGGCGAGCCCCCCAGCTGACTCCTCCCTTCAGCTGCGGGCCTGTTTCCATCGTCCCGCCCGGCTGCTCCCTTGGACGTGCCGTGGCTCCCCACAGCGCACATCTCGTCCCCCAGCCCCGGAGCTCTTCACTGCCCGTGCCTCCTCCTGTCTCTGCGCGTCTGTCCACTCAACCCTTCCCGCTCCCTCTTCCCACGCGCAGTCAGCCTTCCACTGCGACCTGCTACCCCACCTCATCGCGTGTCTTGAATGAGCGAATCTGGCCATGGAACTTTCTCTTTGGCCCGTGCTTTCCTGTAGGTCCTCCCGTCTCTGCCAAGATCCCTGTGATTGAGTCTCACCTGGCCTCCTCCTCGCTAGTCTTTGTCCTTGAAACCAACTGATTTTTCAACATCAGACCCCATCAATTTTCTATTGAAAAGCCTTGAATGGCTTCCTGGTGATTATGGTGCAAGTTCAAATTCCCGGGCATGACACACAAGGCTTCCCAAGCAGACCCCAGCCACCCTTCTGACTTGTGACACTCCCTTAATGTGGAGAGTCAGCCACACCTGACCTCTGGCCGGCTCTCGGTCCACAGCTAGCTGCCACCCCTTCTCTCCTACCTGATGAAGGCTCACTGTCCCTAAGACTCAGGACATGTGTCACCTCCTCTGAGAAGCCACCCCCAGTCCTTCTAACTGTACTCAGACCCTCTTTCCTTCACATTTCCTTAGTACTCCTCATCCACCCCCTTACAGAAATGATCTCCGAGTAGCTTGGCTGTTTTTGCCTGTGACCTTTTCATCACATCTTATTCCTTATTCATTAAGCAGATCTTTGTTGAGTATTTGCCCTCTACGAGGCATTATGCCAACTGTCGAAGGTAGAGAAATAATAGAGATCCGCAAGAATCTAATAGCCTCCATGGGGAGAATGGGAACCAAAGACACAACCAGAGAAACTTGCGAATGTCTAATTCCAATGAAAATGTGATACCTGCAGCGACAGGTGTATCGACAAAGTCCTGTGGACACAGAGAAGAAAGAACTCTGCCGGACAATCAGGAAAAGCTCCAGGAAGTAGCATTTGAGGTGGATCTTGACAGATGAGGGCGAATTTCTTGAGATGGAAGAGCAGGGAGAGGTGGGGAGGGTTGGTGATTCGATGGCTCTTCTCTTTCCCTAAGCGCCCACACAAGAAAAATGATATCCACGTGGAAAAACGCTCAAACCAGTTTTCCTTTTTCTCCCTTGAACGCTGGAATATTCCCTCTAGGTGCCCTTGATTACGTATCCTCGTGTTTCTCAGTCTTACTAGCGGCTCAGGGGAGCAGACAGCCAGACACAGCTGCCTGCATTTCTCAAGGTTAGACTCAGTGAGAAAAGCGTAAGGCAGCATCTCCCCCGCCCCCATGAAGCTGGAACTCACTTCACCAGAGTTAACTGCTTAGTTGGGTTGCGTGTTACACTACCATCCTCTTTACACTTAGATTTATGATTACTTGAGTCTGAGGCAGTTTTCAAAACCTTCTCTACTGGGAAGTTTACTCTATTAACAGGCCTTCCAAAAGTCCGTATGCCTCAGTGCCATAGAAATGTGAAACTACCCCTAGGGCCCCCAATATTCCAGCCTTGCTTTTAGCTGTCAAGCATACTTCAGAGTCAAATAACCCTCTTTAAAGGCCCGGCCCTGCTGCTCACTGGTGCGTGCTCTTGGGGAAGTTATTTAACCTCTTGGAACCTTAGCTTCTTGGTGAATGCAGAGCAGAGCTTACCTGATAGAGTGTTAGGAGTTAGGATTAATCAAATAATGCAACATGGTGAATGATGCGATTCCCAGTGTATAGTAAGTACTTAGTAAGTGGAAGGTGCCTGTTTTTGGTGATGTTATTAATATTATGCTCAGCCAGTTCTTATGTGGGCTAGAGAGATGTCTTAGATAGATACTGAATTAGCAGTTTCCAAAAAATCAGGCAGCATTAAGACAGATGTAGGGTGGAGGGTGGGAGAAGCAGGTAATAACCCCTTTATGTCTTTGTATGTTTTATTAAATGTTGTCAAAACACTTTAAAAAATATCACATCATGTGTCATTATAGGGAAGCTAAAATAAGGGATGGGAGCATTTGACATGTTTTCGTCTAACCCTTTTGTCTGAATTGAATGCCACTTGGTTTAATTAGTTGATGATACAACAGTTTCTTCATTTTATTTTCATCCAACTCCGGCTTTTAGTTTGGCAGTCTATAAGTAAAATCATGCTTTTTAGTTCAGATAGACACTCATTCTCACTTCTTAGTACTGATCTATATTCCTACTGGTAGAGGGTTATTTAGTGTGTCTATGTGTGTTTCCTGAAAGGAAGCAGTGCTGTGTTTAGAGTTCAGGATTCTTAATCAGAAATCTAGTTAAGCTGTGAAATTACAATGGGATAGGTAGTTATAGCTAATTCGTCTAGTTTTCTCTTTATGTCTGATCTTAATGCCATAAACAGAAATGTTTGACTAGGTTTCTAGTAAAAAGCCTCTTTCCTTTGTAGGAACATTGGTTGCCTGCATTTACAATTTTATACGGAGCTCTAGAAGTAGACATGAAAATCAGTGGTGCAAAAAAAAACAAACAGTATGACTTGCTGTTCTTATCGTTGAGAATATCGTTTCCTATTTCCTTTGTTCATTTCTGTGCTTTCTTCTCATCTACCCACATAGGAAGAACGTTGGTGAAAAGCACAGAAACCAGTGACTTTTATGGCTGTGGAATTTCCATGGAGAAAAGAGCATCAGAACGCACCTGGACCATCTTTTGTACCCGGCAAACCCTCCACACTCCCTGGCGTGTTCTGTGAATTTGAGTGCATGTGTGTTCAGGGTGCTTTCAGGGAGGAAGCACACCTAGTCTACTACTTGAAGAAAAAAAAAAAAAGTCAAATGGCTTCTCAGGGATTTTATTTTCCGTGCACATATAAGCCATAATTCCAGTACAGGTGGCAGTATTTAGAGCACTCAGATTTCAGTTCTGTTAAATGTGAAAGAGAGATCGACTGACCATTCATTGCTGTTCCGTAACTAGTGTAAAATATGTATATGTTTATCTTTATTTTTATAATATGCAAATACATTTAAATTTATACAGTTTGAAGCTTCTAGAGTTAGTTAACACTGGGTGCAATATTCTGATGAGAACTGTGCCAAGATGGGGCTGGTTTCTTATTTTAGTATAGGACCTTTTGTTTATTCTTTAATTCTTTGCAGATTAAAAAAAAGATACCTATCTCTCTGCCCATGGATTGAGGGTTGGTTCATAGAGTCTGACGATAATCAGCAAGAACTTTAAACATGGATTTCAGGTCAGGCAGTGTCCGTCCTTTTAAATAAAGGTCCCTGCCTGTAAACTGTTGGGCAGGGTAGGAGGATTTTTCCTTTTCTTTGCCCCCACATACCACTAGTATTGGGCAGAGTCTTCCTTGCTCCAGGCTTTGTGATGACTGTGAGTTGTTACTGGGTGATAGTCTGACGGAGGCCTGGGGATTAAGATTCTTCAGGGGACAGGGATTAAGGGATCCACAAATCCAAGGAAAAGCAGAGTTTTGTAATAGCTTCAGATAATCAGGAGTCAGTTCTGAAGCATGTAAAGAGCTCTGCTAATAAGTCCTTTCTTTTCTGCCCCCAGAAAAGAGTCTGTGAAATTTAGCAGAGCACTCTGAAAGCCCTCCACATCTGGTGTAAGATAGCGAGTTGCCTAACTGGAGAGCGTAAGCCCACATTGGTTATTTTATAAATACAGAGCCTCTGATTGGATGGTCTACTGCCAAGAACTAGTAAAACCCTGGTTTTAAAATCTCTGCGAGGTAAAACTTAAAAAGCCAACCGACCAAACTGCTCTCTCTTCTCCTCCTCACCGGGGCCAAACAGCATCTGCTACAATAGTAACACATTCTTTGAAGAGCGTGCCTGACTCTGTTTACATCTGCCTCCTCTGCGTGTTGACTGAAAATGTGTAAAACTCTTTCTCACCCCTGTAAGGCAAGAAAAGTGAGTCAGCTGGTATTATTCTTTTACTTCTTCTGTAAAGTATTGACTCTTGGAATGCCACAGTATACAACATCCCCACATATTTTTGAAAGAAGTAACAAGCAAGTAGCTGCATTGTGAAAAATCGCGAATCAATTTTTGTAGATTATCTTGTGCCCCAGGAGTTAACTTTATTAACTCCAGAACCTCAGTTAAACAAGTATGACTTCTTATAATCATAAAATCAAATGGGATCAGACTAGTTCTGCATTTTAATACTTGAATAGGACACCTCAAATTGGCATTTTCTTTTGGAACAGTCACGAGATTCACCTTGTTAATCCTTTTGTCACAGTTCTCCTGTGCGTGTGTGTGTGTGTGTGTGTGTGTGTGTGTGTGTGTAAACTGAATGGTAACATTTAATTGCTTTATGGACCATTGAATTGTTGGGCATAAATGTTTTTTCAATCGGCACAAACAGTTCCTGAATGTCAAATTAACCGACTTTGACCAGGAAAAGACTTGTAAATGACTTCAGGCTAACTCCCCAGGGGATCATATTAAATGAAAATAAAAAAGCTCCTTTGGGTGACATACCCTGCAAAGTATGTGCTCTTGTCATGAACATAGATGCCCACATTCTTAATATCTGCTATTTTTGGACAAGTGATGTTTTGTGCTGTCATCTGAACCCTAGAGAAGCAGTATAAGAAGAAAGTTTGGTGTCACATATATTTTAGCAAAAAGGTCATCATGATAGAGGGTCATGTGACCAAAAGCAGCTCCAGAAAAGCTTGAGAACTTGCTTCACGGTTGGGGGAGGGTCGGAGATACAGAAAACATTCTGCTCTATAGGAATTTTCTTCATTTATGCAGGAAATTCCATTTTCTCTTTCAACACCTGGGAAGACTCAGCCGGGGAGGCTGACAGGCAATTCATAAGCACAGGGGGAATCTCTTCCAACCAAGACGTCCCTGCCTCGCAAACAAAAGCCCTCCAAGTTTGTTATGGTTTCTATTCCTGCATCTTGTGGTATCAAAACCACTTCCTGGAATTGTAAAAGCGCTGCCAGAATAAATGTTTTTCCCTCTTCCAAGCAAGAACGACAGTGCTTATATTTCACACTTGTGCACTGGGCTCTTTTGAATGAGTAAGATGGAAAGGGTTTGCTGTCATTCCTGATGAGGCGTGTGTTCTCTTTCATGCCACAGTTTGCGAATTGTAATTGTGGTTTCCTATTTAATTGTCATAACCAGGCAGAAATTTAAAAAATTTAAAAAACAACAAAAAAGTTTAATAAAAACACAAAGAAATGGTTAAGCAGTTATATTTCCAGGGTTGAGTTACTTCTGTCTGTTTTTGTTTGTTTCGGTTTTATCAGTTAGGAACTCACTACATTCCATTTTTAGTTCTGAAGGCACTTTTGAGCCACAGGAGGTAGATGGTGGCAGCTCTGGTTGTGGACTGAGCTCCCAGGAAGGAAACGAATGAATCTGTTTCATACTCTGCCTCCACCTTCAGGCTGGAGATTCAGGTCTTGAATATCGACCGTCTCTTAAATCAGAACCTTTTTTCAGCGATCTATGTTCCTATCAAAGCTTATAAAATTATGATTGGTCTGCAAGTTCCCTTCTCCTGGCCTTTCTTTGCCCCGGGGGAGGGGTGGGGTCTGTATTTGCTGGCTGAAGAGGCAG
>NW_020175192.1:13002419-13043933 GCF_003031525.2 Neophocaena asiaeorientalis asiaeorientalis
CAGCTTTTTGTTTGTTTGTTTCTGTTTCTAAAGGACTGTTGAGATAAAGAAAGGAAAAACGTGTGGCTACTTCTTGCAGAAGTAACAGCCTCTGCGGAAGGACCTGGTGCACACGAGCCCTGCCCTGAGGCGCTGGGGCACTGGGGACAGGGAGGAAAGGGCCCCCTCCACTAGGAGGGGCCTCCTCGTGAGACTCCTGAGAAGGTACTGGGGCCACTGCGTGCTCTGAATCCACGTCTCCCTCTGCCAGTGGAAAAGCTGAAACCATGTGCTGACCAGAATTTTCCAGAGTAGCAAAGCATCCCAACGTTCACAGCAGCACTATTTACAGTAGCCAAGACACGGAAGCAACCTAAGTGTCCATCGACAGAGTCATGGATAAAGAAGATGTGGTATCTACAGACGATGGAATATTACTCAGCCATAAAGAAGATCGAAATAATGCCACTTGCAGCAACATGGATGGACCTAGAGATTATCATACTAAGTGAAGTGAGACAGAGAAAGACAAATATCATATGCTATCACTTATATGTGTAATCTAATAAAGAATGATACAAATGAATTTATTTACAAAACAGAAACAGACTCACAGATCTCAGAAGCAAACTTATGGTTACCAAAGGGGAGATGAGGGGAGTGGGGAATGAGAGATTAGGAGATTGGGATGGACATATACACACTACTATATATAAAACAATATTTACAAAACAGAAACAGACTCACAGATCTCAGAAGCAAACTTATGGTTACCAAAGGGGAGATGAGGGGAGCGGGGAATGAGAGATTAGGAGATTGGGATTGACATATACACACTACTATATATAAAACAGATAACTAATAAGGACCTACTGTATATATAGCACAGGGAACTCTACTCAATATTCTGCAATAACCTATATGGGAAAAGAATCTGAAGAAGAATGGATATATATGTATATAACTGATTTCACTTTGCTGTGTACCCGAAACTAACACAACACTGTAAATCAACTATACTCCAATAAAAACTGTTTTTAAAACAGTAGGGAAAGAAAAGGTATGGCCCGCATGGACGGGCTGGCTCTTACAGCTGTGTCCAGGTAAAGCAAAGTCCTCAGATTCAGTGCCACCACTAACCCTCCTGAGTTGGAGAGAACACAAGGAACATCAATTGCCTCTTTGGGCCTCGTTTCCCTTCACCAGGAAGCTTGGGGTTCTTTAAACTTGCTAAGTAGGTCACAGACAAGCAGACGTCCCTGGTGACACTTTGAAACGCATTATTCATCACATACACATATCCTTCCCTCCCAAGGCTACATCTCCTGTTTCATTGTGAGCTCTCTGAAGTAGATTCCTGGTTTGCTTTGAATACAGTGTCCCACAAGTGGTGGATTCAAAAGCTCAGGGTTTCCCTTGCCCGTGAGTTACCCGGCAGTGCTGGGAAGGAGGAACATCACCTGGCAGAACCTGCACTGTTGCACCCAGTAGGGAGGGATGTAGAGTTACTGGAAGACGTTTAGAAAGCACATGACCCTTTAAAATCTGGGTCTGACAGCATGAGAAAATTCCCCTGGTATCAGAAACCCTATTTGAATATTTAGGCTCAAGAAAGAAATATCTGCATCTTTATACACAAGAAATAACTCATTATTGCCCAAACGGCTCCATGAAACATTCGTGTCTCCTGAGTGACTAAGAAATGTTCCTCTGTAAAAGGGTTCTGAGAACTAATAAGTTTGAGAAAGCTGCATTAAATAAAGCTTAAATTTTTGCTGCAGGATTCAGAACCGTTTAGATGCTGAGATAAATTGTGAGTGTCCAAAAGGGGCACAGAATGCATTTCCACAGGTGCTGGAGTGTGGAGGGATGTCTGTGGACATTCTCTGAGACCAGCACTTCCAAAGTACAGGTTGTCTACTGCCAATGAGACCCGGGGCACTTGTAGGTGAGGCAGATGTAGGCTCAACCAATAGAGAATCACTTTTCTCTGGAGGCCTTTTACTTTCTTAGGAGGTGGGATTGTACGGTGGTTAAGAGCACCCCTCCAGACTGCCTCCGTTGGAATCCTCACCATGCCATCTAGTTACCTTGTGCCTCAGCGTCCTCATGTGTAGAATGGAGAAAACCATCTACCTCATACAGTTGTGATGGATATCAAATGAGCCTCTATGTGTAAAGGACTCAGGACAGTGCTTAGTACCGGTCATCAAATACAGCTAATGTTATTCTATTAATGTGCATAGTTCTCTTTTTTACCGGGAAAGCTGGTCTCAAGTTCTTTGTCTTTGACTGTATCTAACTAGAATTCTTAACATTGTTTGTCTTCATCATATTTACTAACTGGTTATTCGCACTGGTGATAAAACAGCTGCTTTAAAAATAAATGCATTTAGAAAGAAATACTTCAAATGTATGAAAAAGAAAAATATTAAGTGAATAAGTGCAGGTGGTACACAAATATAGAAAAAATGGTGACGATATGGCAAAAATTATCAAGATGGTATGTGAGCATCTTGGTAACGTAGTGGAGGGACCCAATCTGGGACCCAGCCTAATGCCAGCTACAGAGGGACCAGGCAATTTCCCCGGAAGTCTGAAGGACAAGCCCACCACAAAAGCTTTTAAAGCTTCTTCCCCCAGTTTTAAAATTTCTGCTAGAAAACTGTACAGAAAGATTACAGAAGAATGATTATCAGAAAATGAATATTTCTTAAATTTGAAATTTAAAGTAAGTTCTGCATTCTTAAATGTTTCTTTCAGTGCAGCCGAACTTTTCATACAAATACAACTCTGAAACTCGGGAAAATTCGATTTGTGAAAATGTTAATGTGCTTTCGGGAAGCCCTTACAGGTATGACACTTTTTCTCTGAATATTTTACTGAAGGCAAACTGAAAAAGTGAACTCACATGTTTCACTCATCAGAAATCAAAGCAAAATCTCGCTAACTGATTTAGTACACATCAAACAGAACAAATTGCTTGGATTCATTTTATAGTCACTCAGTCCTTGAGAAATCATGGCATGAAATTAAGTTGGGTACAGGCCACATGCCCAGTGAGTGTTGAGGGGTAGATGTATAATGCCTGGCAACCCAGTAACATTCATTTTCTTTTCTCTCCTGCTCCAAAAAGCATGTCAAGATGGCAGCTGAGCTCAGTGGAAATTCTCCCCAGCAAAACAAAGTGGGGAAAATTGTTATTTTTTTTTAAAAAAGGACCACAAACAATTATTTTTAAATCTCTGACAAGGGGCTTCCCTGGTGGCGCAGTGGTTAAGAATCCGCCTGCCAATGCAGGGGACACAGGTTTGAGCCCTGGCCTGGGATGATTCCACATGCTGCAGAGCAACTAAGCCCATATGCCACAACTACTGAGCCCATGCGCCACAACTACTGAACCCACATACCACAACTACTGAGGCCCGCGCACCTAGAGCCTGTGCTCCGCAACAAGAGAAGCCACCACAATGAGAAGCCCGCACACGCAACGAAGAGTATAGCCCCGCTCGCCGCACTAGAGAAAGCCCACGTGCAGCAACGAAGACCCAACACGGCCAAAAATAATAAATAAATAAATTTATTTTTTTAAAAATCTCTGACAATTGTCCTGAGGACATACAGCAAATGGAGAAATAGTCATTCTAGAAAATCTATGAAGTATAAGCTTAGCCAGCACCTGTGACCTTTGAGCCATGACCTCCCTAAACCCTCCCCGCCCACAGCTCCATGTTCTGGAAACGCTACCCTGGGTCCTCTCTTCTGGGCAGGCGTGGCCAAGAAGATGGAGGTTCTCTCTCTTCCGTCAATGCCCCATCTGGGGCTATGGTTTCACCTTGGGAGAGACAGGCTGCCCACATCTCACATCCTCCCCAGTACTTTATTGCAGAAGCTCTATTCCAGGCAAGAGTGGCCAAGAGACTAGGGCCTCCTTGCACTCATAGCGCTGAAGCTCCACCACAGGCAGGACAGGCCAAGGCTACCGGGGGCTTTAATGCTCCTGCCCCAGCTCTCAAGTAGGGTGGAGATTCCACCCAGGAGGGGCCAAGAAGACAAGGGGCTACCGTTTCTGCCTCCCTCAGTGCCCACTTGTAGAGCAGGGGTGTCACTCCCAGAAAAAGAGGGTCCCCACCCTCAGTTCCAGTGTAGGGCACAGGGGTTTGTCCAGGGGCAAGGCAGGCCATAAAGATGAAGGTCTCCACCGCTCTGCCTGAGGAGGCTTTCTTTGGAACAGAGCCCAGAGAACTGCATACCTAAGCGTGTTGTCAAAAGCAATGGCGATCTGGTGGAGAGCATTAAAGGAGGCTGGTAGCTCCACGGTGCAAGTAAAACAGCAGAGCGCCCGGAAGTTCAAGACAACCAGAGAAAGAGCCCAGGAAGCGTCCTCCTGGGATCCCAGTCAATCTGGGGGTGCTCAGGCTGCACCACTGAGGAGTAATCAGAGCAGGATCGGGACAGACTTCAAAGCACCCCCAAACCAACACACAGACCCACCAACACGGCAGAAGCTTCACTGGCACAACACAACCTCTGAAAAAATACTGACTGAACAGTAAGCTACTCCAACCCAGGGGGCTACTCCTAGGAAGCCAAGTTTGTAATAAAAATCACACTTATTCCTGGGAGCCTGGAAGACTGCATGTCCAAGACGGAGCCCTCTCAGAAGTGATCAGAGAGGGAATTCCAAGATGCTAGTCCCTGGCTGAATGTGGAGCCAAAAATGTAAATTCCCTGAAGTGTGATAGCAACCTACAAGCTAGACACACACCCAACAGTAAAGGGTAAAAAGCTAACTGAGGAAGGGGCTGAAGCACAACTTTTGACCAACAAGTGACTTATGCAGAACTGGAGCAACCCCTTGGAAACTAGGCTAAAAGATAAAAATAAGGGGGAAAATCTGAGCAGGGGCATCAAAGAACACCCCCCCCCCAATAAAGGAAATTATGTAAGTAGTGATAGAAAACTGTATAATTGCATACATCTTCTCCTTTCTTCTCTTGACTGGTTTAAAACAATTGCACAAAACAATATATAATATGTATTGTTGGTCCCATAACATAATGATAATAAAAGCACAAAGGAGGTGGGTAGGACTAAGCTGCATTGAAGTAAGGAAATGATACCAGATGGTAACTGAAATTCAAAGGAAGAAACAAAGTGAGCCAAAAGGGTAAATAAGAAAGCTTTTCTAACAAAAGTTATAGTGTATACTCCTTTCTTCTCTCTGCTTCTTTAAAAGGCATGTTAAAGTGATGATTATAACAATGTATTGTTTTGTAATATGTATAACAATAATAGCACAGAAAAGGGTGGAGGAAATGAAGTTATTTATATAGGAGGAAAGTTTCTATATTTCACTGGAACTAAGCCAGTATAAATCTGAGGTAGACTCTGCTAAGTTAACATGTTTATTGTAAGATTTAGAGCAATCCTTAAGAAAGTAATTCAAAATTATATTTAAGAAACCATTAAAGGAATTAAAATGTTACACTAGAAAATACCCACTTACTGTAAAAGCAGGCCGTAAAAGGAGGAATAGAGGAGCAAAATGTTATGAGACATAGAACAAAAATCCGTATGGTAGACATAAATCTACGTACATCATTAATAACACTAACGTGAATGGATTAAGCAACTCAACCAAATGAGAGACTGTCTGTTTGGATTAAAAATTATGCTTTCTGGGCTTCCCTGGTGGCGCAGTGGTTAAGAATCCACCTGCCAATGCAGGGGACACGGGTTCGAGCCCTGGTCTGGGAAGATCCCACATGCCGCGGAGCAACTACGCCCGTGTGCCACAACTACTGAGCCTGTGCTCTAGAGCCTGTGAGCCACAGCTACTGAATCCCGTGCCTAGAGCCCGTGCTCCAGAACAAGAGAAGTCGCCGCAGTGAGAAGCCAGAGCTCCACAACAAAGAGTAGCCCCTGCTGGCTGCAACTAGAGAAAGCCTGTGTGCAGCAACGGAGACCCAATGCAGCCATAAATAAATAATAAATTTATTAAAAAATAGTTTATTAAAAAAAAAAATTATGCTTTCTACAAGAGGCAGACTTTAATTTAAAAATACAAATAGGTGGAAGGTAATAGGATGGGAAAAGATAAGCCAGGCAAAAAAACAAAACAAACAAAAAAACCACCCAAAACAAAGAACAACCACCGCAATAGAGCTGGAGTGGCTACTAATATCAGACAAAATGGATATTAAAATAAGCAAACGAAATGTTACTAGAGACAAAGAGGCACATTTGATTATGAACATTGGTCAATCCATCAGGAAAGAAAGGAAATTTGAGACATGCACAAAAATAGAAAGATTAAACAACACAGTACTCAATAACCAATGGTCAAAGAAGAAAGCACTAGAGAAATTAGAAAATGCCTTAAGATAAATGAAATTGAAAACACAAAATATGGAAATTTATGGGATATAGCTAAAGCAATATGCTAGAGAAATTTAGAGCTGTAAATACCTATTTTCAAAAGAAGAAATATCTCAAATCAATAACCCAAACTTCACCTTCAGAAGCTAGAAAAAAGATAAGCACACTAAACCCAAAACAAGCAGAAGGGAGGAAATAATAAAGAGCAGAAAAAGAGAACAGAAAAACAAAAAAAAATCAACAAAACCAAAAGTCGACACTTCGGAGAGGTTCATGAAATCAACAAACCTTTGGCAGGACTGATCAAGAAAAGTTCAAATTTGAGAGAAGACTCAAATTACTAAAAGCTGAATAACAGGACATCATTACTGACCTCACAGAAATAAAAAGGATTGTAAGAGAACGCTATGGACAACTGCATGCCTATAACCTAGAGCAGTGGCCCCCAACCTTTTTGGCACCAGGGACTGGTTTCGTGGAAGGCGATTCTTCTACAGACTGGGGGTGGGGTGGGGTGGGGGGTAGTTCAGGAGGTAATGCGAGTGATGGGGAGAGGCAGATGAAGCTTCACTCACTCGCTGCTCACCTCCTGCTGTGCGGCCTGGTTCCTAACAGGCCACAGACTGGTAGCGGTCTGCAGCCCGGAGCTTAGGGACCCCTGACTTAGATAACCCAGACAAATGGACAAATTCCTACAGGCACAAATTATCAAAATCATCTCAAGAAGGAATAAGAAATCTGACTAGATCCAAGAAAAGGGACTGAATTTGTAATTTAAAACCTTCCCACAAATACTAGGACCAGATGGCTTCACTAGTGAAGTATACCAAATCTTGAAAGAACTAATACTAATCCTTTCCAAATTCTTCCAAAAAATAGAATACCACTCTTGTGCTGCAAACAATACCATCAATAAAGCGAAAAGACAACCCAAAATAGGAGAAAATATTTGCAAATCATATAACTGTTAAGGGACTTCTATCAGAATATATAAAGAACTCTCAAGACTCAGTAAGATAAATAACCCAATTTAAAAATGGGGATAGGATTTGAATAGATATTTCTCCAAAGAACATATGCAAGTAGTCAATAAGTACATGAAAAGATACTCAACATCACTGGCTATGAGGTAAATGCAAATCAAAATCTCAGTGAGGTACCGCCTCACACCCACTATGATGGCTATGATAAAAAAAAAAAGATAGACAATAACAAGGGTTGACAAGGATGTGGAGAAATTGGAACTCTCACATATTGCTAGTAAAATTGTAAAGACACTTTGGCAAATAGTTTGGCAGTTCTTCAAAATGTTAAACATAGAGTTACCTATGACTGGATCATTCCACTCCTCCACTCCAAGTTTATACCCAAGAGAAATAAAAGCACACATCCATCCAAAACTTGTCAACAAATGTTTATGGCAGCACAACTCCTGATAGCCAAAAAGTGGAAACAACCCAAATGTGCATCTACTGATGAATGGATAACTGAGATGTGGTATATCCATACAATGGAATATCATCTGGCAATAAAAAGAAACAAGGTACTGACACATTATCACTTGGAGGAACCTTAATGCTGGGTAAAAGAAGCCAGTGACAGAAGGCCACATATTGTATGATTCCATTTATATGAAATATCCAGAATAGGCAAATATGCAGTGGTTGCTTAGGGCTGGAGAGAGGAGGGATAGGAAATAACTGCTAATGGGTACAGGGTTTCTTTTGGAGGAATACATTGGTCACAGTTCTCTAGAGAAACAGAACCAGTAGCATATATTGGAAAGATTATAAGAAAGTGGACTGTGTGATTATGGAGGCTGGCAAGTCCAAAATCTGTAGAGCCAATGTCCCATTTTGAAGGCCATCTATCAGGAGAATTCTGTCTTATTCAGGGCAAAGTCAGCCTTTTGGTCTACTCAGGCCTTCACCTGATTAGATGAGGCCCACCCACATAATGAAGGGCAATCTGCTGTTGTAAAAGCCGAGGGTCCGGGCTTCCATGAGAACAAAGGCAGAGCGTGATGGGGTCAAATTGAGAATAGAATGATGAGTCTTTCACATGAAGACACAGAACTGAAATAAAGGAAAATATTTGGGGGCAATGAGTTGTTAGGCAGCCGGCCAGTGGCACGGTGGAGTCCGAGGACATGAAAGCACATAGAGCCAGCAGCCTGTGCCCTAACAAAAGCCCTTCCACAATACTGCGTCTACTGGATACAGTTCCAATTCCTTGGTCAATCGGCGTAAATCTCAGGTCACTCTATTCCCTCTACAGGTGTGCTTGAGACAATCAGTGCAACCACACCCAATTCTGAGGGAAACACCTGTACCCACAGCACCTGCTGCCCCTTTTCCAGTCCAGCATCGCTGGTTGAAGTAGCCATGGGCAACTGGGCACCCAGGATGCAAAAACTGTCCAGGCCAACCAGCGTCCTGCTGGAAATGCAGAAGACTGAGCCAACCAACAGCAGGAGCAGAGGGAGTGTCGTGCCATGGAGAGCCTCGTCAGGGTGGCGATCACGGCCACTTCCAGACCAAGGTTAAGATGGAGCACACAGCTGGCTGAAGCAGAGGAAGCTGGCTGAACAATGCAGAAAAGCATGCCAGGGACCACACCCCTGTGACTGGGTCTGGACACAGGGGTCCCTGGAGTCCCCTCCACTGTTCCAGTCCAAGTATATTCCTAAAGTGGCACACCTCCTCTGAGTCCCACCCATTCCTAGAGGTAATTCAAACTGATCCCTGCATTTGCACCCCAAATACCCAGCTGCAGCAGTACCCCTTTCCTAGGAATTCCTTCACTCAATTATTGGGCACTCTAGAAAACCAACAAAGACCCACAGTACAGCACAGGGCACTATACTCAGTATTTTGTAATAACCTATAAGGGAAAAGAATCTGAAAAAGAATTTATATATATATATATAATATCTATTATAAATAACATTATATAATGTTATTTATAATATATACAAATTTATATAAATTCTTTTTTCATATATATACATATATATATATAACTGAATCACTTTGCTGTACACCTGAAACTAACACAACATTGTAAATCAACTAGACTTCAATTTAAAAAATGTAAAATTATTGGGCACTCAATACATGCTAGGTGCTATGCGGCACTGGAGGTTCGGCACTAGATAAGGCAGACTGGGCCTCTGCACAGAGCTATTTTCTCGTGGTCAGAGCCCACTATGTTTGCTACTCACGCTGCATTACCCTCCTCCAGCCCTGTGCCCTGCACTCCCACACTCCCCGAGAGGTGCCTTTGGCTCACACTGTTTAGCAAGGTTCCTCTCCATAGAAATCCCTTCACCTGCCAAATGCCGCCCCCTCCCTGCAGCCTCCCAGGATCTCTCAGGCAAAATTAACTCCTCTCTTTTCTACACAACTTAGCCCTTCTGTGGCCATCATGGCACTTCTGCCATTCTGCCTCAGGGGTGCAGTTATTTACACGCCTCTGTCATCTTCTCAACTTGAACTCGTTGAGGACAGGAACTGGGCCTGATTCCTATCACTGAATCCTCCCTCCAATGCATATTGGTTAAACCAAACTAAATTCAACTTGTGAGGAGCTGGGGAGAGAGAAAGTGAGGAGGACATACACGCTTTGCTGATTCTCAGCTTCCAATCCAAGCATACGGTCACAAGTCCCTCATTGTCACCCTGTCTCCTAGAGTACAATATAAATGGTGACATGTATCTAAAGACTTTGGTCCAGGGCCATCCCTAGCTCATAGACGAGCTAGTTATTTTTTCAGCCCTCGCACATGGTCAGTATCGCCCAGCCAGGAAGAAGGCATAATGAACTACTTCCAAGTGCTTTGAACGGGCAAAACTGTGTTTACACAATTACATGCAAACAAGCTAATGTGATGGCATTGCTGAGATTTAATAGTGCTGGGTCAGGAAATTATAGTCCCCGGCTTACACGTTTCACTGCAGATTGGTTTACGTGTCATCGGAAAAGAATCTCGATTTGGAGCTATTCCTTCGTGCACAGGGGGCTTGCTATAAACAAAGGGGTGGGGAAGGGAGTCCTTAAGTGAATTTTATTTCCTCCTGAGAGATGCATACAAAGGCAAGGGGATGACTGTCTCCATCTGGGCTCCAGCAGAAAATTCCACTAACTACGTGCAGGTGGCAGCAGCATAAATAATAATAATAAAGGAGGTTTTCTCATGTGTCCAGGCTTCTCTCTCAACCAGTTCTGCTAAGTGCTGTTGACCTTGCCAAGACTCTATGGACATAGGCCAGAGACGCAGCTAACACAACATTAGAAAGAGCCCTGAGCTTGCAATCCGGAGGCCTAGTTAAAGACCCAGAGAGCCACTAACTAGCCATGGATCTGGGGCATGTCCCTGGGCTTCTTTAGGCCTTAAACTGCTTATCTGCATACTCAACAATTGCTTAAAGTTCCTTCCAGGGTTAGAGTTGAGTCTTTGCCAGGTCATTAGACTCTTGTCCCACAACTACAAAATTAGTGAGCTGACCCATCCACACGAGGGTCATTTTCTAATCACACGGATCCATGCACACGTTCTGACCCAGTTCTCCACGTGACTAACCGTGTGTCTGCCACACGGTGGCCTAAGGTAATGGGGTTTGGCTGGGGTGCTGACACTTTGCCTCTTACTCACACATGGTATTAGGGGAACGGCCTCCAGAACCGCCGTCTCCTTAGCTACAGAGTCTAAAAGACAGTTAATGAGCCAATTCATGAGATCACTGGCCTTCCAGGATTTTATCACTGGGTTATTTTTAAATTCAAGTGAAAAGAACTAAATGTTCAAGTTCTTAATTGGAGAGGTTGGAGGAGTGATCCATTTTCTGTGCAAGGGTGATCCCTTGTAAAAATGAGAGGGCATTCAACACAGCTAAAGGGAAACAGTCAATCTGGCTTCACCAGAAATGTTTACAACCTGGGGCCCCTATAGAACGCTGTTCTTGGAACCTGTGTTTTGAAAACGTGGACTGACTGGACTATAATGTGAGGCATTTCTGAGGCCAAACTCCCAGACAGAATCCAAAACAGACTTGGGTTGCATTGTGAGGATTGTAAACTACAGATGTTAATCAAGTTGCTAAGAGGGATCGTATCAGTAAACAAGTTATTTTTGACATCTTGTGTCATCTGGCGCTATAAACATTCCCATACAGTGTGCTTTTCAAGTTTGCCCCTTTTGCACATATGCTGAGGCCATGGCAGTGGAAAGTGGACCACTTTGGAGAGCAATTAGGAATAGCTATCAAAAGGCATCAATGTGTCCAAATTTTATCCCACTCTCAGCAATCTATCCCAATATCATAAAGATATGGCAAAAGATCTATGTATAAGAATGTTTCTAGCAAAACTTTAAAGCAACAATGGGGAAGTAATTCAGTAGAAATATATGATAGTAAATATCATTAAAATGATGCTCAAGAATGTTTTATAATAACATAGAAAAATTTTTGCAACAATTTTAAGTGAAAAACAGAGGTTGTAAGTTTTTTTGTTTGTTTTGTTTTTTGCAGTATGCAGGCCTCTCACTGTTGTGGCCTCTCCCGTCGTGGAGCACAGGCTCCGGACGTGCAGGCTCAGCGGCCATGGCTCACGGGCCCAGCCGCTCCGCGGCATGTGGGATCTTCCCGGACCGGGGCAAGAACCCGTTTCCCCTGCATCGGCAGGCGGACTCTCAACCACTGCGCCACCAGGTAAGCCCTATAAGTTTTATATATAATATTTTTTCAACACTTGTGAGGACAAATAGACAAAAAGATGCAAGACAAAATGCTAACAGATTACTTTAGATTTGGGAGGGCAGATGATGTTTTTCCCCCCCTCCTTTCCACTTTACTCGGCTTTCCAAATTACCCACAATAAGTTTTACCTTGAAATTATAATATCATTACATAAAACTGAGTGTCCCTTAGATGACAACCCCTTCCCTCATTGGTGACCTTATTTCCCTGTTCATCACCACCATGCCTTTCTCCCTGCAGACGCAATGGACACCAGAAAATCAAAGCCACAGAATTCACTTCTGCAGGTGATGATTATAAATGTCACAGCCCACATTGACAAGTTTGATGGAGAGTTCCAAGATGGGTGGGTGGGGGCAATATCCTATCTATTTTCAAACCATTATTTTGAACACAACAGGAAGAAACATGGCAAAATGGGCATCCATGGACCACTGCTTAGTTCTGAAACCCTAAGCATCACCCAAGAGCCAGATGAACACAGACTAACCCAGCACATCTCCATCCTCCAGGAAGGCCCTGGTGACTTCACACTTTCTCTTGGAAGAGGCTTTTTACTTGGTGAAAGCCTGGAACTACAGGAAGGTTCCAGCATTCTGTCCCCTAAATTAAACCATCCTGAAAGAAGTCAGGGTAGGAGATTGGTTCAAGACGGTTCAAGATTGGTTCAAGATGGTGCTCCCTCTTGCAAGAGCACCGGAATCACAACTAACTGCTGAACAATCATTGACAGGAAGGCACTGGAACTCACCAAAAAAGACACCCCACATCCAAGGACAAAGGAGAAGCCGCAGTGAGATGATAGGAGGGGCGCAATCACAATAATATCACATCCCGTAACTGCTGGGTGGGTGAGTCACAGACTGGAGAACACTTACCACAGAAGTCCACCCACTGGAGTGAAGGTTCTGAGCCCCACATCAGGCTTCCCAACCTGGGGGTCTGGCAACGGGAGGAGGAATTCCTAGAGAATCAGGCTTTGAAGGCTAGTGGGATTTGATTGCAGGACTTCGATAGGACTGTGGGAAACAGAGACCCCACTCCTGGAGGGCACACACAGGGTAGTGTGCGCATCGGGACCCAGGGGAAGGAGCAGTGACCTCAGGGGAGACTGAACCTGACCTACCTGCTAGTGTTGGAGGGCCTCCTGAAGAGACAGGGGGCAGCTGTGGCTCACCAAGAGACAAGGACACTGGCAGCAGAAGTTCTGGGAAGTACTCCTTGGCATGAGCCCTCCCTGAGTCCGCCATTACCCTGACCAAAGAGCCTGTAGCCTAAAGTGCTGGGTCACCTCAGGCCAAACAACCAAAAGGGAGGGAACTCAGCCCCACCCATCAGACAAGCGGATTAAAGTTTTACTGAGCTCTGCCCACCAGAGCAACACCCAGCTCTACCCACCACCAGTCCCTCCCATTAGAAACTTGCACAAGCCTCTTAGATAGCCTCAATCACTGGAGGGCACACAGCAAAAGCAAGAAGAACTACAATCCTGCAGCCTGTGGAACAAAAACCACATTCACAGAAAGATAGACAAGATGAAAAGGCAGAGAGCTATGTACCAGATGAAGGAACATGATAAAACCCCAGAAAAACAACTAAATGAAGTAGAGATAAGCAACCTTCCAGAAAAAGAATTCAGAATAATGATAGTGAAGATGATGCAGGCCCTTGGAAAAAGAATGGAGGCAAAGATCGAGAAGATGCAAGAAATGTTTAACAAAGACCTAGAAGAATTAAAGAACAAACAAACAGAGATGAACAATACAGTAACTGAAATGAAAAATACACTAGAAGGAATCAACAGCAGAATAACTAAGGCAGAAGAATGGATAAGTGACCTGGAAGACACAATGGTGGAATTTACTGCTGCGGAACAGAATAAAGACAAAAGAATGAAAAGAAATCAAGACAGCCTAAGAGACCTCTGGGACAACATTAAACGCAACAACATTCGCATTATAGGGGTCCCAAAAGGAGAAGAGAGAGAAAGGACCCGAGAAAATATTTGAAGAGATTACAGTCAAAACTTCCCTAACATGGGAAAGGAACTAGCCACCCAAGTCCAGGAAGCACAGAGAGTCCCATACAGGATAAACCCAAAGAGAAACACGCCGAGACACATAGTAATCAAACTGGCAAAAATTAAAGGCAAAGAAAAATTATTAAAAGCAGCAAGGGAAAAACAACAAATACCCTACAAGGGGACTCCCATAAGGTTAACAGCTGATTTTTCAGCAGAAACTCTACAAGCCAGAAGGGAGTGGCATGATATACTTAAAGTGATGAAAGGGAAGAACCTACAACCAAGATTACTCTACCCAGCAAGGATCGCACTCAGATTCAAGAGAGAAATCAAAAGCTTTAGAGACAAGCAAAAGCTAAGAGAATTCAGCACCACCAAACCAGCTCTACAACAAATGCTAAAGGACCTTCTCTAAGTGGGAAACAGAAGAGAAGAAAAGGACCTACAAAAACAAACAGAAAACAATTAAGAAAATGGTAACAGGAACATACATATCGATAATTACGTTAAACATGAATGGATTAACTGCTCCAACCAAAAGACACAGGCTTGCTGAATGGATACAAAAACAAGACCCATACATATGCTGTCTACAAGAGACCCACTTCAGACTTAGGGACACATAGACATTGAAAGTGAGGGGATGGAAAAAGATATTGCATGCAAATGGAAATCAAAAGAAAACTGGAGAAGCAATACTCATATCAGATAAAATAGACTTTAAAATAAAGAATATTACAAGAGACAAGGAAGGACAGTACATAATAGTCAAAGGATCAATCCAAGAAAAAGACATAACAATTAAAAATATATATGCACCCAACATAGGAGCACCTCAATACATAAGGTAACTGCTAACAGCTATAAAAGAGGAAACAGACAGTAACACAGTAATAGTGGGCAACGTTAACATCTCACTTACACCAATGGACAGATCACTGAAACAGAAAATTAGTAAGGAAATACAAGCTTTAAATGGCACAGAGACCAGATAGATTTAATTGATATTTATAGGGCATTCCATCCAAAAACAGCAGATTATGCTTTCTTCTCAAGTGCACATGGAACATTCTCCAGGACAGATCACATCTTGTCTATGTGACCAAGCCTCAGTCACAAATCAAACCTTGGTAAATTTAAGTAAACTGAAATCATATCAAGCATCTTTTCTAACCACAATGCTATGAGATTAGAAATCAATTACAGGGAAAAAAACGTAGAAGACACAAGCACATGGAAGCTAAACAATACATTTCTAAATAACCAAGAGATCACTGAAGAAATCAAAGAGGAAACCAAAAATTACCTAGAGACAAATGACAATGAAAATACGACAATCCAAAACCTATGGGATGCAGCAAAAGCAGTTCTAAGAGGGAAGTTTATAGCTATACAATCCTACTGCAGGAAGCAACAAACATCTCAAACAATCTACGTTACACCTAAAGGAACCAGAGACAGAAGAACAAACAAAACCCAAAGTTAGTAAAAGGAAAGAAGTCATAAAGATCAGAGCAGAAATAAATGAAATAGAAACAAAGAACACAATAGCAAAAATCAATAAAAATAAATGCTGGTTCTTTGAGAAGATAAACAAAATTGATAAACCATTAGCCAGACTCATCAAGAAAATGAGGACTCAAATCAATAAAATAAGAAATGAAAAAGGAGAAGTTACAACATCGCCATAGTTACAACATAGTTAAACCACAGAAATAAATGGAGAAAAGACAGTCTCTTCAATAAGTGGTGCTGGGAAAACTGGACAGCTACATGTAAAAGAATGAAATTAGAACACTCCCTAACACCATACACAAAAATAAACTCAAAATGGATTAGAGACCTAAATGTAAGACCGGACACTATAAAACTCTTAGAGGAAAACATAGGAGGAACACTCTTTTACATAAATCACAGCAAGATCTTGTTTGATCCACCTCCTGGAGTAGTGGAAATATAAACAAGTGGGACCTAATGAAACTTGAAAGCTTTTGCAAAGCAAAGGAAACTACAAACAAGACGAAACGACAACCCTCAGAAGGGGAGAAAATATTTGCAAATGAATCAACGGACAAAGGATTAATCTCTAAAATACATAAACAGCTCATGCAGATCAATATTGAAAAAACAAGCAACCCAATCCAAAAATGGGCAGAAGACCTAAATAGACATTTCTCCAAAGAAGACATACAGATGGCCAAGAAGCACATGAAAAGCTGCTCAACATCACTAATTATTAGAGAAATGCAATTGAAAACTACAATGAGGTATCACCTCACACCAGTTAGAATGGGCATCATCAGAAAATCTACAAACAACAAATGCTGGAGAGGGTGTGGAGAAAAGGGAACCCTCTTGCACTGTTGGTGGGAATGTAAATTGATACAGCCACTATGGAGAAGAGTATGGAGGTTCCTTAAAAAACTAAAAATAGAACTACCATATGACCCAGCAATCCCACTACTGGGCATATACCCAGAGAAAACTATAATTCAAAAAGACACATGCACCAATGTTCATTGCAGCACTGTTTACAATAGCCAGGAGATGGAAGCAACATAAATACCCATCGACGCAACATAAATGCCCATCGACAGACGAATGGGTAAAGAAGATGTGGTACATATATATATACAACAGAATATTACTCAGCCACAAAAAGGAACAAAATTGGGTCATTTGTAGAGATGTGGATGGATCTAGAGACTGTTATACAGAATGAAGTAAGTCTGAAAGAGAAAAAGAAATATCGTATATTAACGCATATATGTGGAACTTAGAAAAGTGGTACAGATGAACTGGTTTGCAGGGCAGAAATAGAGATGGAGATGTAGAGAACAAACGTACGGACACCAAGGGGGGAAAGTGGCGTTTGGGGGTGTGGTGGTGGTGGTGGGATGAACTGGGAATTTGGGATTGACCTGTATACACTAATATGTATAAAATAGATAACTAATAAGAACCTGCTGTATAAAAGATAAAATAAAATTCAAAAATAAAATAAAAGAAGTCAGGGTAGTGCTAAGGTAAACCAGAGAGCAGATTCAAGCCTTGGGACTTTGGGCCATGTCCAGCATAGGAGCTTTTCCTGGAAGTTTGCCTCATGGGATAACCCTGAATGTGCTTTGTAAGTTACACAGCACAGGAAGAAATCACATATGAAATGCTGGGGGTGGAATCACAGAGGAGGAGGAGGTTATAGAGCATACACACGGGTTTTAAAATACATACAAAGACAGAGTCTGGAGGAAGATCCCCCAGAGTATTAACATCTCTGAATGACGAAATTATTGGTGTTGTTATTTTCCCTGTGATGCTATCCTGTATTTTCAAATGTTTGTATGTGTTGTGTTTGTAAGGAAAAGAGTTATTTTTAACATGATAATTGAGGGATATGCATAAAAGTCCATAGAAAAGACTCAGAAGGTGGTGGAGTAAGAGATCAATCTTCGTTTTTTTTATACTTTCTTTGCATTTTCTAATTGTTTTGCAATGAAACTGCATTCCATTTCCCATCAGAAAAAAAAAACTTTTTTAAATGCATCCTCAATGGATTGTGGAGAAATGTTTTGTTTTCACAGCTAAGATGAAACAGGGTGGGAGGGGGAGGGATTTTCTCAGTGATTTGTTAGGTCTGGTTCATTAGAGGTCCACCTCAAGCCCAATGCTGTCAAAATTATTTACTAAGCATTTATTAAATAGTTAGGACTGTGCAAGAGTTCATTTGCTTCATTCATTCATTCAGAAATATTTTTATAACTATGTTTGCCTGTCCTGAAGAAACTTTCTGTCTTGCTGAGAATATAGATAAGTTAACAAACTATTACAGTCCTTCCTCAATATCCACAGGGGCTTGGTTCCAGGATCGCCCCCCGACCCATGCCATACCAAAATCTCAGGATGCTCACGTGCCCTATATAAAATGGTGCAGGGACTTCCCTGGCAGTCCAGCAGTTAAGACTGTGTGCTTCCACTGCTGGGGCCACAGGTTCAATCCCTGGTTGGGGAACTAAGATCCTGCATGCCATGCAGCATGGCCGAAAAAGCAATAATAATATAAGTAAATAAATAAATAAAATGGTGCAGCACAGTTTGTGCTCTGTATCCGAGGGTTCTGCATCCACAGATTTGGATCTGCAGTTGGTTGAATCTGAGGATGCAGAACCGGAGGATACAGAGAGCCAACTGTATAGTACAGCAGTGATTCTTAAAATCTAGCATGCATCAGGATCATCTGAGGGGGTACTTCTTAAATCATAGATTGCTGGGCTCTATCTTCAGACTTTCTGAGTCAGTCAGTCTGATCCCAGATGATATTGGTGCTGCTGACCTGGGCTTCGCCCTTGGAGGACCACTGCATTATAGATGTTTGAAAGAGAGACAGTAGGTAGGGTGCTCTGGGAGCTCTGAGTTGCACCTCCATCAGATGGTGCGTCCCTATTGAAAGCTTTGAAAGTGGAGATGGGGGGAAAGGGAGAGGACAGGCCCGCAAGGCAGGATTTGCAATTAGTCCATGGAATCCTTGAAGCCTTACCAGGTAGATCTCTAGCCTACCGTGCTGTCTCTTTCTGGATCTGACAACAGCCATTAACTCTTTTCCTGCTACTCTCTGGGACAGAATTCTCCCAATTCCATTTCTCTCCTACCTCCTCCCAAAACATTTTCCAGGCTCCAATGAAATCAGATATTCTACCTCTTCCAAAAAAGGATAGGCTTCCACCTGTAGGTGGCTAAAAATTGGCCTCAAAATAAAAAGGATCCCAAAGTACTAAAACCGTGTTGAAGCCATGATGTAGGCTGAATGTTTGTGTCCCCCCAGAATGCATGTGTTGAAACCTAACCCCAAATGGGATTGTATTAGGAGGTGGGGGCCAATGGGAAGTGATTAGATCATAAGGGTAGAGCCCTCATGAATGGGATTAGTGCCCTTATAAAGAGTCCCCAGAGAGTACCTTTGCTTTCTCTGCCACATGAGGACCCAGTGAGAAGCTGACCTGGTCTATGAACCAGGAAGCCAACCACCATGAGACACGGAATCTACCAATACCTTGCTCTTGGACTGCTAAGCCTCCAGAACTGTGAGAAATAAATTTCTATTTTATATAAGCCACCCAGTCTATGGTATTTTGTTATAGCAGCCTGAACGGACTAAGGCACACCATTAGACACATGAAAGCATAAACTCGCCACTACTGAGACAGATCACTAAAATTCAAGCCCTTTAAGAAGGAGGCTTTGATAATAATATGAGTACAATTAGGGCCTGCAGAGACTCTTCTGGGCATGGGAGGAAGACAAGGACCAACACCCACAACACTGGAAATGCTAATAAAACTGACCATGTTGGGTAAAGCCTTTGCTGAGGATGCAGTGACCCTGTGTAGTGACTCTGTTTTGTAAGTGCATAATGTAGCCAATGGTTTATCCAAGCCTGTGATCATAAAATGTTACAAAGGCTTCCTATATTATTAAAATAGCAAGGCCACTTATAAAATACTTTATGGATGAAGGTCAAAAAGATGATTACAGTGTTCCCTGGGTAGAAGTTCAGCTATATACAGGCTAAAAGCCAAACAGGAATGTCACAAGCTTCATTTTCTGCACCCACGAACATTGTATTTTGTCAACTAGGGCAGAGTTTAAATGTACCAGGACAGCTAACTCTTTAGGATCCATAGAGCATATAATATTGCAGTAGTATACATACTCTCTAATTTATATTTTATATAAACTTGAAGTTTTACATATTAGGTGTCAGGGGTTATATCTGCAAATCTGAACATCTGTAAGAGAGTCAGTATGTCATTACCTCATTTTTTCTCTTGAACAAATGTGTGTGTTTAAGGACCAAATATGAGAACAGCATAGAGAGGGGAAATTTTGGAGTCAAATTCATGCAGGTGAAATGATTTGTAGATCTTTCTTTTAATCTGGTGAATATTACTACCCACTTGTTCTTGTTGTTTCTTTCCCTTTCCTTGTCTTGCAGCTGATCTGATTTCTACTCCTCTATGTCTTAGGATACTACTTAGGGCAGTGAGAATACCATCCGTGAGAACGTTTTTCCCCAAATGCTTCATTTTACATTTTACCTCCAGATAGGTTACGGATAGAGTTGATTTAAGCTTTTGTTTGTACATTAATTCAGGGCATCAGAGCTTCATGATCCTCTTTTAAAAGTGCTTATCTTGCATGTAAGAACTAGCCTGGTGAGCAAAAGATGAGGTGGAAATTATTATACCCAGTTTACAGATAGGAAAACCAGGACAATATAAATAAAAATATTTGTTTTGAAGTGGCATTTGTTCTTTAGAAATACCATCAAAATGGTCCTGGAAATATGTTTTACTACTTGTCAGAAAAAAAAAAAGATTTTTTTTAATACACACCTAAATAAATTCCAAAGAGGAATAAGGAGGTTAAACGTAAAAACTAAAATGAAACAAACACTGGAAAAACAGTGACTATTTACTTGATTTCAGAATAGGGTTGGATTTTCTAAGAGCCATAAAGGAAATCACCACATTTGATTATTATGTATATCTTTTAAAAGTTCTATCCATCTAACAATACCATAGGCAAAATAAGAAAGTGAAAGACAAATTTAAAAAAATATTTGCAACAAACATGAAGCGATGGTATACAATAAAAAGAAACTGTAAAAATCAATTAAATTTAGCAAAATTATTGAACCTGGACAATTCACAAAAGGAGAAATGCAGATAGCAAATACACATATGAAAATTTTGGACTACATTATTTATGAAATGCACATTATGGCTGTGCATACCCAACTAGCAAAGATTTTTAAAGATGCAAAATTCCTGCTAATGAGTGTGGTTTAGTGGATGTACACATACACAGCTGTCCCTTGGCATCCTCGGGGAATTGGTTCCAGTCCCCTTGCCATACCAAAATCTGCAGATACTCAAGTCCCTTATATAAAACAATGCAGTATAGTCTGCTCTCCATATCTTCAGATTCTTCATCCACAGATATAGAGGGCCAACTGTACTATATAAAGTATAAGACTTTGTGGGCAACTGGCAGTAAGTATTAAGTGCCTTAAAGGTGCCTATTACCTTTTTTCCCCCTGGTCCCCTTGGCCTTGTATCTTTTTGGTTTTACAAATTTATTGGGGTATGATTGATATACCAAAAACTGCACATATTTTAAGTGAACAGTTTGAAAAGTTTGATACACATATACACCCATAAAACTATCATCACAATCAAGCAAATGACCCCCAAATGTTTCTTTGTGTCCCTTTATGATCTATTCCTCTTTCCATCTCCATCCCCAAGTAAATGCTGCTGTGCTTTCTGTCACCATAGATTAATTTACATTTTTCAGAATTTCATACACATTACTTAATGCAGTACATCCTTTTTTTGGTCTCTGCTTATTCACTCAACATAATGATTGTGAGACTTATGCAGGTTGTTGCATGTGTCTAGTTAATTCATTTTTTTGCTGAGTAATATTCTATTTACGAATATAACCATAATTTATTCATTCACATGTCAACTGGCATAAAATTGTCCATTATCTTTTTCTAGATGTTTATTCTAAGGAAATAATAAGAGATTTGTTCAAAGATTTACATACAGGGATATATATTACAGCATTATTTACATTATCAAAAAATATTAGAGGCTATGTCCAACAGTAAGAAATAAATCAAGCAATTATAATCAATCCATTCAAAGAAAATGCAGCATTTAAAAACCACATTTTCAAAGAATTTTTAATCAACACAGGAAAGTCTTCATATATAATGTTAACTTTTTAAAAAGGGATAAAAAATTCATTATCTTAATTTTGTAAACTTAAATCATTGAAGTACTATTAGAAAGCAGAGGTGAATTCTATTATAACATGTATATGAGGAAGGTTTTCTAAGATTGAAAATCCAGAAGCAAAAAAGAAAAGAAAGAAAAAGATTGATAAAAATCTAAAAGAATTTTTAATCAACACAGGAAAGTCTTCATATATAATGTTAACTTTTTAAAAAGGGATAAAAAATTCATTATCTTAATTTTGTAAACTTAAATCATTGAAGTACTATTAGAAAGCAGAGGTGAATTCTATTATAACATGTATATGAGGAAGGTTTTCTAAGATTGAAAATCCAGAAGCAAAAAAGAAAAGAAAGAAAAAGTTTGATAAAAATCTTTTGCCAAAGAAATGAATAAAATCAAAATACACCTGATAAACCGGGAGAGAGGGGACTTCCTGGCAGTCCAGTGGTTAAGACTCCGCGCTTCCAGTGCAGAGGCGCTGGTTCAATCCCTGGTTGGGGAACTAAGATCCCACATGCTGTGTGGTGCAGCCAGAAAAAAAAAAGGGGACTTCCTGGCAGTCCAGTGGTTAAGACTCTGCGCTTCCAGTGCAGAGGCGCTGGTTCAATCCCTGGTCGGGGAACTAAGATCCCACATGCTGTGTGGTGCAGCCAGAAAAAAACCCCAAAAAACAAATGAAAAAACCTGAGAGAAAATATTTGCAATATTTATCACAGATAAATGGATAATGTCCCTAATACATAAAGAACTCTTTAAAATTAAGGGAAGGAACACCAAAAACTAGATAGAAAATGATACTAACATAGTTAATAATAAAAAAAGAAATCTAAAAATAGCCTAAACATGTGAAAAATGTTTAGTCCCACTCAATTAGGGAAATGCAAATTACAACTTCACTGAGATGCCATTTCTCACTTACCAGATTGGTGACAACTAAAAAGCATGGCAACACATTCTATTAAAGAAATTGTGGGAAATAGATATTCTCATACTTTGTTGGTGGGAATGGAAACTGGTACACCACCCTTGGAGGGGATTTTGGCAATATCTAATAATTTCACATCTATTTAAAACTATTTTTTGATCCAACAATTCCACTTCTAAGAATTTTCCCTGAAGACAGAACTCCAGCAAAATGAACATACATATACATATATTTATCGCAGAATTGTTTGTAATTGCAAAGTACTGGAAATAACCTAAATGCCTGTACATAAGAAGTTGAATCAACCATGGTATATTTATACAGTGTAGTACCTTGCACCTGTGGAAAAGAATGAGGGTCTCTCTGAACTGAGAGTGTCCAAGACACACTGCTGAACAGAAAAAAAAAATCAGTGTGCAAATGAATATCATACATTATTTTCTGTGTAACAAAAAAGTGGGGGAAATAAGAAAATATACTTGTATATGCTTATTTTTGCAAAAGGAATCCCAGAAGGATAGACGATAAATAATTGAGATTGGTAACCTTCAGGGCAGATGGATGGGAACAGGGTAGAATGGATGAAGGAAGTGACACTTTTTAAAGTAAGCTTTTTGTACAGTTTTGATTTTTAGAACCACATTTGTTTCACATACTTAGTGAATAAGTAAACAAATGATTAATTAATAATCAGAATCAATGAGGATATGGAATAAAAACTGCAAATAGAATATGGAGAGAAGCAAATAATCCTATTAGTAATTAAAATAACCACCATAGTGAAAGAGAGCTTGGGGAACCAATCAAGTAATTTTTGAACACAGTAGTCTGATTTTATACCCTTAGGCTAAAGACAAAAACTATAAACAATTATTGCAGTTAGTAAGTTTGTTTTCCATAGTGGTGTACGCTAGCAATTCTGAAACAACTTTATGTATATTCTTGGATTGAGCAAATAAAGGGATTCAGGCTTTTACTATCAGAGAACGGAACTACAAATACACAAAGCACGAGGCTAGGATGCGCTCTGTGGTGTTGAATTGGAATTGAAGCTGTTAGCATAAACATATGGTTTTAAATATATAAATATAGAAATCAATACGAACCTCAGGACATACACATATATCCCTGCTCTGTTTGCCGAGAACGTTGGAGAGCAATGACATCCCAGTAACAATGAATGCATTTAGTGCCCAGATCTGGTGTCTAAATACCATCCTCCACTAAAAGCAACTACTTCCTTGGAGAACTGGCTAGTTCCAGGGCTGGTGGAGCATCTTGCTATGCAGATAAGGGTGTGATCAAAGGATGATGGGGACTTGTCAAAAGAGCCATATCAAAGGGGCTCCCCCTGACCACCTGTGGGACAATCTGAGCATCAAAATAAATCAAGACAGCAACAGATTATAAATCAGACTCAAATGAGAATCTATGAGTATCTTATATCTTATAGTATTTATATTTTACACTGATGTAAATAAGTGGATAAATAAATAAGTGGGGAGGAAAGAAAGTGATCCCTTATAGTAGAACACAAACTAACAAATGAGGGATGGTGGAATTAGAAAATCGCTATTTGGTAACCATCATAATAATATTTGATTCAGGCAAGAATCATCAAGGATGGTTAAAAAAAAAAAAAAAAAAGAAGGAAGGGCTTCCCTGGTGGCGCAGTGGTTGAGAGTCGGCCTGCCGATGCAAGGGACACGGGTTCGTGCCCTGGTCCGGGAAGATCCCACATGCCGCGGAGCGGCTGGGCCCATGAGCCATGGCCGCTGAGCCTGCGTGTCCAGAGCCTGTGCTCCACAATGGGAGAGGCCACAGCAGTGAGAGGCCCGCGTAACGAGGAAAAAAAAAAAAAAAAAAAAAGTAGGTAAAAATTGGAAGATTAATAGGATTGTTACATAGTATCAAAGTTACCTCCCCACAAGATAGTTTTTTTATTACAAAGGACAAAATGGTATCATTTATGGTAGAGCATGTTGGCAGACACCACCTTAACTGACTGACCAAGGTTAACATCACCAGAATGTGTCAAAACCACAACACGTGCCCTTGATAAGATGCCTGGAGGAGAACTCCCCCTTGCTTCTGTGCATTTCTGCCGAAGATATGTGGCATGAAACTAATCATGAGGAAGCATCGACAAACCCAAACCTCTTTCACAGGGTAATTGGCCCGTACTCTTCAAAGATGTCAAAGCCAGACAAGAAAAGCTGAAGAACCACCCAGATGAAAGGACACCAAAGAGACTAAGCGCCGTAAGTGATGCGGGGTTGGATCCTGGACAAGAACTTTTTTTTTCTTTCGCTAGAAGAGCAATAAGGAGACAACTGGTGAAATGAAATAAATTCTGTAGATTGAATAATACAATAGTATCATTGCTAATTTTCTGATTTTGTTAAACCTAGTATGGGTATCTATAAGACTGGTCTTGTTTTTAGGGAATACATGCAGACACTTTTTAGGGGGCATCAGTTTGCATTGTGCCATTACATGGTGCAAAAAAATATATATATACGTATGAGAGAGAGAGAGGAAGCAAATGTGATAAAATGTTAATACTCGGGGAATCTGGGTGAATGGCATTTTGGAATTCTTTATACTATTTTTATAACTTTTCTGTAAACCTGAAACTATTTCAAAATAAATGGTAGAGATAGTGAGAAAAAAAAAGAAAAAATCTTCTTTCTCAACCTCTCCCTCCCTCTCTCCTCTGTCTCTTTGTCTCTCTGACTATCACTCCACAAACCCACACACAGAAACATGTCTGAAGGAAATGTAGCAAAACTGTTAATGGTGTTTATATCCAGATGGTGGGACATTACGTTTAGAATTAATCTTCTTGCAAAGGCAGCAAAGGCAAAAATAAACAAGTGGAACTACATCAATTAAAAAGCTTCTGCACAAAAGGAAACCGAATGAATGGGAAACAGTAAAATGAAAATACCACCTACCAAACAGAAGAAAAAATTTACAAATGATATATCTGATAAGGGATTACTATCCAAAATATCTAAAGAACTCATAAAACTCAATAGCAAAAAACCAATCTGATTAAAGATTGGGCAGAGGAACTGAATAGACATTTTTTCAAAGCCGACATACAGATGGCCAACAAGTATGTGAAAAGTGCTCAACATGGCTAATTACTAGAGAAATGCAAATCAAAATCACGAGATACCACCTCACACTGTCAGAATGGCCATCATCAAAAAAAACAAGTGTTGCCAAGATGTGGAGAAAGAGTAACCCTTGTGCACTGTTGGAGGGAATGTAAATTGGTGCAGCCTTTATGGAAAACAGTATGGAGGTTCCTCAAAAAATTAAAAACAGGGCTACTATATGATCCAGCAATTCCACTTGTGGGTATTTATCCAAAGAAAACAAAAACACTAACTGGAGAAGATACATGCACCCCTATGTTCACTGCAGCGTTATTTACAATAGCCAAGATATGGAAGCAACCTAAGTGTCCACTGATGGATGGATGGATAAGAAAATGTGTTATACACACTTGTGTGTGTGTGTGTGTGTATATATATATATATATGCATGCAATAGAACGTTATTTAGCCTTTAAAGAAGAAGGAAATCCTGCCATTTGTGACAACATGGATGGACCTTGAGGGCACTATACAAAGTGGAATAAGTCTGACAAAGAAAGAGACATACTGTATCTTCTCACGTATATGTAGAATCTAAACAAACAAAGCCAAAAAAAATCAAACTCATAATAACAGAGAGTAGAATGGTGATTGCCAAGGGCTAAGGGGTGGGGGAAATGGGGAGATGTTGGTCAAAGGGTCTAAACTTCCGGTTATAAGGTGAATAAGTTCCAGGGATCTAATGTACAGCATAGTGATGATAATAAACAATACTGTATTGTATACTTGAAAGTTGTTCAGAGAATAGATCTTAAATGTTCTCAGCATAATGACAACAACAAAGGTAATTATGTGAGGTGAAGGATGTGTTAACTAAACTAATTGTGGTAAGCATTTTGCAATATATACTTGTATCAAATCATTATGTCATACACCTTAAACGTACACAACATTACACGTCAATTATATCTCAATATTGGGGCAATAAAAATAATAATAAAACAAAATTAATCTTTTTTATGCTTTTATGTTTACACATATTCAACCATTAGTATGTATTTATTCTCATAATATACATACATTTGCAATTTCAAAAAGCGCTAGCAAGGGCTATGGCCCTTAATCTGTCCTGACGGCACCTTGTCAGTGTCAGTTGTCTTGTCCATATCACTTCTCTCCCAACTCGTGGTTACACCCATCTGGGCTCTGCCAGCAGCTGCAGCAGTGCCAAAATAGTTCTCAATGGGATCGTGATAGTAAGACAGCTGTAGTCTCTAATGACTTCAAGTGTCACATGTTTTTCCCCTGAGGCCATGACTATACCATATGACAGAAGAAATTCTAAAAATGGCAACGTGCATACTCTTGGGTGCAGAAACACCCTGTCACTTTCTGGTGGAAGAAGAGTTCCAGAGTGACAAACTTGGAGTCTGTCTGCACTGTTAACATGTCACTGATTGTTTTTTAAGCAAATTATTATTTATTACAGACTGACAGAACATGCCGTCTCAATCTCTGGGTGCCTAGGAAAACCCAAATTCTTTCCGTTACAGTTTTTAAAATAATTTTTGAAGCAGCACTTTTCACAGTGTTGGGCATACATAATAGCCAAGAAATGTTCCTCGGATGAGTTAATCAGATGAGTCAAAAAGGTGTGAGTGACTGGTGTGACTCTGTAGTCCGGGTTTTAAAGTTTGGATTATGCAATAGCTTTGACAGTTTCTGACCAATTTATTTAACCGTTTTCTGGTTTCTGCCAGTTGGAGGTGACTTTAGTGGGTCACTGCGTTTTCCTCCGACTTCAGGCAGGAAAGTGTCAACATGTCAGCATCTCAGAGGGTTAGGCTGTGCGCCAACATTCTGCAAAACTTCCAGAGGGAGGTTTCACAACTTTATGCCAAAAGACAGCCTACATCTTTTTTTTTTTTAAATCATCTGGAATACCCTTATCCAGAGATAACCATTATTAACATTTGACGTTAATTCCCTCATCTTGTTCTATGCTTATTATTTTGTTTGCTTTTTTTTATATATATATAGATTTGGAATTACGGTGCATATGCAATTTTGTATCCTGCTTTTTTTTTTTTTTGCGGTCCGCGGGCCTCTCACTGCTGTGGCCTCTCCCGCCGCGGAGCACAGGCTCCGGATGCGCAGGCCCAGCGGCCATGGCTCACGGGCCCAGCCGCTCCGCGGCATGTGGGATCCTCTGGGACCGGAGCACGAACCCGCGTCCCCTGCATCAGCAGGCGGACTCCCAACCACTGCGCCACCAGGGAAGCCCCCAGCCTAAATCTTATATCACTGAAAATTCAGTCCTAACAGATCAAACTGTTCATTTCACAAAGCTGGGTCTTTGTGATTTCAGACTGACTCATGTGTTCAGTTATTCTAGATTCTTCTCATTCCCTTCTGTCACTATGAGATCATTCTCTGAATTTATTCTCAAAGGTTGCCACCATTCAAATATGGAGACAAATCTTAACCCCTCATTAGAAGAATTAGACATGGATTTTCTATTAACCCAATTTCTGAGCAACCTCTCAGTTTGACTCAACCCAAGATATACACTTGTGTAAGATGGTGTGCTCTTTGGGAAAACCCAACTTATTTGTTGATTATTTACAAAATATTTAAGAAACCAAGATAGTCTTTAGAAAACTTGGAAATTTCAAATTAACTTTCTAAATATTAAAAAGGAAATGTATGACAGTAAACATTTATTATTCTGTCTTGAAATCTGGCATTGTGTTTAGTCTCTTTCCAGAAAATAAATGTAAATCATGATGTGAAATTAAATGTAAAAACCTAACAAGATTGGAAAATGGCTTTAGGGTCTTACAATTCAAATGTGTCTCTGCTGTTTGCATCAACATTCCTTGTCTCATGAGTATTCATAATCACACTGCCTTTCAGCAAACATAATAGCCAATACGTATTATAGAGCCATGTAAGGGGATTTATATGTATTGACTCATTTAATCCTTATAATAATCTTATGAAGAAGGTACTATTATATTCTTTTTACATATAAATAGGCACTGAGAGTCAATCGCCTAAAGTATACAGCTAATCAATGGCAGAGCACAGACTCAAAGCTTTGATCCTGACTATAGAGTGTAAGCTTTCAGCTACCGCATTTTGTCGTGTGTGAATTATTATTAGAGGCAAATTGCAATTATTTGGCAATTCCAAACTCCTTTCCCTTGCCTCCCAGCATAATATATGGGTGATCACCCCTTTTCCTCATCCATTGGTATTTGGTAAATGTTTAACAACCAGCCCTCTGAAGAGCTGATGCGTAGCATTTACCAGTTTCCACAGCCAAGTTCCAAGTGGTTAATTTCAAATTACCAAGAGATGTGTAATATAATCCCATTATACAGTATTTTTATTATAAAGATACAATATAACCTCAAAGAGCACAAAGATAGTAAAATGTCATAAAATAATTAGATAACAATGCGTTTTAGTATTTAATACCTTTGGGGTTTTAAAAAAATTTTATTTATTTTATTTATTTACTTTTGTCTGTGTTGGGTCTTCGGTGCTGCGTGCAGGCTTTCTCTAGTTGTGGCAAACGGGGGCTACTCTTTGTTGCAGTGCATGGGCTTATTGTGGTGGCTTCTCTTGTTGAGAAGCACAGGCTCTAGGTGTGTGGGCGTCAGTAGTTGTGGCTCGCGGGCTCTAGAGCGCAGGCTCAGTAGTTGTGGCGCACGGGCTTAGTTGCTCTGCGGCATGTGGGATCTTCCCGGACCAGGGATCGAACCCGTGTCCCCTGCATTGGCAGGCAGATTCTTAACCACTGCACCACCAGGGAAGCCCTGTTACTTTTGTTTTAATATAATCTACTTAATTGTAAATTTACATGATCTAATTCTAATTAAAAAAATTTTTTTTAATCCCTGAAAATTTAGCAATTGGCTCTCAAGAGCCAGTTCTATCAGATAATATATTTTCTGGAAGTACTTTTTAGTGGAAAATTGGGAGAAGGGTGAAATTAAGGTATTGGGCTACAATCTCAATGGTGTCTAACTCTGAGCCCTCCTCCGAATTTCTGGGGTTACCAAACTCTTCTTTGTGGAAAACAGCCCAAGGGGTAGGTTTGCCCTGGCCTGCTGAGAGTTTTGCGGTCTGCCTCGCCACCTGGTGGTTGCAGCTTGCAGTTGCTGTATTCCCTGCGGCTGACTTCAGGGCACTTCTCAGATGGGGAACATTCTTTACCCTCCAGCATTTTCAGCTACTAAATTAAGCTTCCAGTGAGTAATTTGACTGCTTTAGTTGACAATCTCCTATTCTAAGACCTTTAATATAAACTCCCAGGAGTGGGTCAAAGGCCATCTGACATTAGGAGGATTTTTGTCCTCCACTGAGACTACCACCCCAACTCCAGAGTAGCAGGGAGGGTCTCCAGCCTTGTCTTATAAATGTTAATCAGAATATCCAATGAACTAACAAATATCCCGAAGTTCTTGTCACTATTCTCTACGAGGCTTACAGGGTTCTCAACAAATAGATCTTCAAGCATTCCATCCTGATATCTCACAGTTCCCGAAACTGAAGGCGTAACCCTATCCTCTATCCCATAATCCCTGCTCTTTCCATCATGGACCCTATCTCGTTACATAATTTTAAGATAATAAAAATACACGGAGTGAGACAGAAATGATTTGGAGGCTACCTTGTAGTTGTGCTAATCCACATCACGAATCTCTTTAGTGTAACTGATTCTAATGCAATTGAGCCCTAACCCTACCTGGGGGGCGGGTGTTGTCAACCATTCTTCCCATCTTCTTCACTTTTGTATCCCCTACTTGGGTATTAGTTCATTCACACAACTAAGGTCTATCAGGCACAGGCATGTGCTGGCCCCTTGGCTGGGAGACGTGGATGAAAGAAGAAGAAGACCCAGACGCAGACCCTGCACTTGAGGGCTCCTCAGGGTTGTGGTGCAGGCAAAGGAATATATTTGGAAGCCTCAGCTGAGCAGCATTCCGTGGGTGCCAGTGACCAGGGCATTCAAGCCGAAGCAGAAGGACTGGGGACAGCTTCCTGGATGAGCACCTAAGCTGATCGTGAAGTGTGAGTAGACTTTGGATGGAGGGAGAAGACAGGGAAAGACGAGTCAAGGCATGAAATCACAGACTGGAGGATTTTCAGCAGAATTGGCAGGGCTCGTTGGCCAGAGGAGAGCATGTGCACGAGGCAGAAATAATGAGCGATGACTCTGGAAACCAGGCTGGGGACAGCTCTTAATGGTCTCGATTACCATGTGGGAATGTGGACTTCATGCAACTGGTAATAAATTGTGAGCCTTTCAGTGTTTTTAAGCAAAGGAGAGAATCAGATCCACGATTCAAAAAGTTATCTGTTTGAGCTTTGCTGGGCACATGTGCCAAATGTGGGTTTATTTTCTACCTGGGGACATGGGGCAATTCAAGCTCCTCGTCTAAAAATGGTAAGGACGTGGACACTTCTAGCAAGGGATAAAGAGTGTTGCTCGTTATACTAGTCACTTCTGGAAAGTCCTGTCCCGTGGAATGAACAGCTATTCACCAATAAAAGAGAAGGAAAAGGTGATGTGAGCAAAGGGAAAGCAAAATTACTAAAAAGAAAAATTAAAAAGGAGGAGGGGATGGAGATAGAGGAAGAGATGAGGGGGAGGAGGAGGGAAGGGTAGCTGGGGAGTGGGACCTGGGGACAGGGAGGTTCTCCCCACAGCCAAGGTGGGAGACAACAGGACTTGAACGTGGGCAGCAGGAATGGAAAAAGGGATCTGCAGAAGGAGAACTGATGGGTTATACTGCTGTGGAGCTTGGGGAGCTGGAAAATTCAAAACGATTCAGAGAGCATTCCTAGAAAGTGACTTGGTAAACTATCCACAAGAACAAGATTTAAATGTTCACCCACTGATCTTGCATCAATAATTTTACTTTAGAAGCTTATCCCAAAATAATCACAAATGAGCATAAAATGTGTGTAAAAGATGCTTATCACAGTATTGGTATAGCAGAAAATAACTAGAAACAACCAGAGGAGATATATACATTTTGATACATCTAGAAAAGGGATAAAGTTTTAAAATCATGTTTATCAAGGAAGTTTAATGACATGGTTAAATGCTTTTGATAGATACAATCATGTGACATAAAAAAAAATCTGGATTCACAGTGTATAGTATGATGCCAAATTTGTAAAGAAACGCCATATGTATAGAAAAAGAAAAGAAACGCAAGAAAATGTTAACCATGGCTATCTCCGAATTGTAAGATTACGGACCAATTCTTCTTTATACTTTACCAAGCTTTCTACAGTTTTGTATAATTAACCTATATTATTCTAATAAACAAAAAATAATAACTGTCATAAAATATAGAAAGGAAATAACTGAACTTTCTGGCCTAAGTTACTTACAGAAAGTCTGGACAAAGATTTAGATTTGAATAGAGTTTATTACAAAGGCACAGAGAATTACATTTTTTAAAAATGAAGTAAAAGTTCAGAATCAATAAAAATGAGAATAGCCTTCTTTTAATTATTCAGCTCAACATGGCTGTGATTAAACTTGACATTAACTTATGAGCTCCTGGCAGTTAGGGCACAGAGGAAAAATGGGACCAGCACAATTTTTATTGTGATAATTGGGTCTCACACCAGACCAGCAAGGGAAATACAATATTTCTAAGCACTGCTTTCTAAATTAAAATCTTTAACAGGCTTACAATAGGGGAAACTGAGTGATACAGACAACAAGAAGAACTATGATATTTTAATAAATGGATACAATAGCACCAGCAGATATCTGGTTTGTGATGTTTGTAAAATCCTAGGATGTAAGGTGAAACCTCAGTAAAGACAGCTATGGGCAAAATATGTAGCTAAGTACGTACCCTCCTGATGCTTCAGCTAGATCCAAAAGTATAGAAACTAGATTGCCTAGAGAGTATTTCTCAAACTTTGCTCTATTAGGAAACACATATGTTGCTTGATAAACAAAGAGCTTCCTAGGTCCCTCTTCCTAAAGATTTCAGTTCAACTGGTTCAGAGCAGCGTCTAGGAATCTTCATACAAAATATATTAAATAAACACCCAGATCGTATTTGACACAGGTGGTCCAGGAACCCCATTTAGAGAAACATCCACTTAGAGGTGGACTGTTTCCAAGTCCCTTTGGCATCTTGCCTAAATAGCCCTTTTCTTAGCAGCCTGTACTCTTAGCAAGAACCTGTAGTCCTGGAATTCAGAATCAGTAGTTTTTTCTCAGGGCATTTGTTTATAGGGGAGTACCCTTCCCTTGTACTTTTTTCTAAAATCCTTCTGCAGTGGTGGTGCGCGGCCACCAGGGGGCTTCTCTTCCCAACCAGCCTTCCCCACCCCGCCCCCAAGTCTATTCATTGCCTTGGAAAACCTCTGGGAGGACCAGCGAAAGATATAAAGGACTCTAATGCCCGGGTAAAAGATGCTTTTGCAAGTCAGGAGCAAAGTGAAGGAGGATCTAATTGATTTGTCAGCTGATAGATGATTGGAAATAACTTTTATGATATACCAAGAGCTACAGAGTGATCTATCTTTCCAAAGGAATGTAAAGACTTGAATAACACTGCAGTAACAACATACGTTCCATTTCACTTATTTATATGAATAACGTTTCTCATCACTTAGATCTTCCATAAGAAAAAATAGGAAGAAGCTGGATGCTGAACCTGGCCTAATTTGAACTAACTTTAATCTATGGATACATGAACTTAGCAATAAAAGCCACATTCATTTAATTAAATGATGTATTTCCAATGCAATTTCACTTATGTTTAATATTTATCATAATTTGAAAGATATTTAGGCTATTTTGGTTAAAATTATGTACCACTAGCTATAATCAATCCAAAAGAGAAATTTTTAATACTTAGAGGCCTTTGACCATAGAAAACAAAACTTAAAATTTCTGTGTGGGTACGTATATTTTTGTGGCCAAGAAATATGAAGCACGGTTGAAAGAAGACTTTTGAGCTTACATCAAGATGGCAGAGTAGAAGGAAGTGGAGTTCACCTCCCCCCTACAAATACATCAAAAATACATCTCTGTGTGGAACAATTCTCACAGAACACCTACTGAACACTGGCAGAAGACCTCAGACTTCTGAAGGGGCAAGAAGAATCTCCACATAACCGGGTAGGACAAAAGGAAAAAAAAAAAAAGAAAGAGAAAGGAATCAAGATGGGACCCTCACCCTTGGAAGGGAGCTGCAAAAGAGCAAAGGTTCCTGCGCCCTGGGGAGCCCCCTCACCAGTGGGGAGATCAGCCAGGACGGAGGGGGAGCTTTGGAGCCACAGAGGAGAGAACAGCAACCGGTTTGCAGAGAGACCTGCACAGACAGTCTGTGCCACCACCCTGCACTCCTCAGAATGAGATGCGCATCCACCGGTGCAGACTGGGGTCTGGGTGCTGAAGCTCCGGCTTTGGAGGTCAGACCTGGGGAGAGGGCTGGCATTGGCTGCACGGAGACAGCCCGAAGGGGCTGGAGTGTGGTGCGGCTGCAATTGAGGGGACATGCAGAGGGAGCCCAGGCCTGCTGTGAGGAAAAGTGCCATTGCTGGAGGGCGTGTGAAGCGAGGCGTGGCGCCCACCACACAGCCTCTTTCTCCACCCACGTGATCTCAGCCAAGAGGGCACAGCCTCCACAGGCTATTGCTGGCTCCGAGAGCAGGAGCAAGCAGCCAACTTCACCACCACTGTGGTTCCGGAGCGGGTACCAGCCTCCGCCATCTACACACCCCCTATCAAAGGGGTAACACTGAGGGAGAGAGGCGACAGGCATCCATACCAAAAACAGCTCTCACACCAAAAATATTAAACCCACACAAGCTACACAGGGACGTTCTCACATAAAGATAGACCTCCAAGACCACAGTAGATTATCATTTCTCCTAAACTCAAAGAGTAAGAGAAATATAAGTAAAATGAAGAAGCAGGGGAACCACTCCCAGTTAAAAGACCAAGAGAATTCCCCTGAAAGAACAAACAATGAAAAAGACCTCTTCGGTCTAATAGACACCAAATTCAAAAAGGAGATAATGAAGATACTGAAGGAATTCAGAAAGGTTATTGACAGAAATGCAGATTACTGTAAAAGGGAGCTAGAAACTATGTGGAAGAGCCAAGAAGAATTAGAAAATTTATTGGCAGAGATGAAAGCTGAACTAAAGGCAATGATAGCAGAATGAATAATGCACAAGAATGAATAAGTGACCTGGAAGATAGAATAATGGAAATCCCCCAATTAGAACAGCAGACAGAAACCCAAATAAAAAAAAAGAAAGCGATATAAGAGACCTGTGGGATAATATAAAGCAGGCCTACCTATGCATAGTAGGGATTCCAGAAGGGAATGAAAGAGGAAAAGGGACTGAAAATGTATTTGAAGAAATTATGGCTGAAAACTTCCCAAACAAGATGAACCCAAACAGATCTACACCAAGACATATTATAATTAAAATGGCAAAAGTTAAAGAGAGGCTTCTAAAGGCAGCAAGACAAAAACAAAGAGTTAATTACAAGGGAACTCCCATAATGCTATCAGCTGATTTCTCTACAGAAACACTGCAGGCCAGAAGGGAGTGGCAAGATATATTCAAAGTCCTGAAAGGGGAAAACCTGCAACCTAGGATATTCTACTCAGCAAGATTATCATTTAGAATAGAAGGAGAGATAAAGAATTTCTCAGACAAGCAAAAACTGAAAGAATACAGCAATACTAAACCTATCCTAAAAGAAATACTGAAAGGTCTTCTCTAAATAGAAAGGAAGCAAGAAGCTATAGGAAAGAGAAAATCAATCAGAAAGAAAATCACTTAAATAAGCCAGTATACAGATTAAATTCTTTAAAAAATTTTTTTTGTGAAAGCAATGATGACCACAATGAACAGCAAAAGGAAACATGAAGATGTAAAAAAGGACATCAAAATCATAAAATGTGGGGGAGGAGAATTTTTTAAAAATGTAGATTCTTCATTTTTTTGTCTTAGAATTCATTGGCGCCTATATGATTATCAGTCTAAAGCAAGCAGATATAGGAAAGGGCTAACATATTTGAAAAACAGGGTAACCACAAGTCAAAAACACACAATGGATTCACAAAAACCAAAAAGAGAACACAAGCATAAAAGGAAATCATCAAACCACTAAAGGAAAAAAAGAAAGGAACAAAGAAGAAATGTAGAATCAACTAGAATACAAGGTTTAAAATGGCAATAAATACTTATCTATCAATAATTACCTTATATGTCAATGGGCTAAATGCTCCAATCAAAAGACAGAGAGTGGCAGATTGGATTAAAAAACAAGAGCCTACGATATGCTGCCTACAAGAGACCCACTTTAGGGCAAAGGCCACACATAGATTGAAATTGAGGGGATGGAAAAAGATATTTCGTTCAAACAGAAATGACAAAATACTCAAATCAGGGTCGCAATACTCATATCAGACAAAATAGACTTTAAAACAAAAGCCATAAAGAAAGATAAAGAAGGACACTATATAACAATAAAAGTATCAATACAAGAAGAGGCTATTACTCTCGTCAACATATATGCACCTAATATAGAAGCACCCAAATACATGAAACAAAAACTAACAGACATAAATGGAGAAGTTAATGGGAATACCATAATAGTAGGAGACTTTAAAACCCCACTCACATCAAAGGACAGATCTTCTAGACAGAAAATCAATAAGGCAACAGAGATCCTAAATGAGACAACAGAACAGTAGACTTGATATTTTCAGGACATCACATCCAAGAAAACCAGAATACATATTCTTTTCAAGTTCACAGGGAACATTCTCTAGGATTGACCACACACTAGGGCACAAAATGAGCCTCAACAAATTAAGAGTACAGAAATTATTTCAAGCATCTTTTCTGACCACAACAGCATGAAATTAGAAATTAACCACAGAAAAAGAAATGAGAAAAAAATGATTACATGGAGATTAAACAACATGCTACTAAAAAGCCAATGGGTAAGAGACGAAATCAAAGAGGAAATTTTAAAAATACCTTGAGACAAATGACAATGAAAACACAACCATACAAAATCTATGGATGCAGAAAAAGCAGTTCTTAGACGGAAATTCATAGCAATAGAGGTCTTCCTCAAAAAAACAGGAAAAATCTCAAATAAACAACCTAACCTACCACCTAAAAGAATTAGAAAAAGAACAAACCCTAAAGTCAGCAAAAGGAAGGAAATAATAAAGATCAAAGAGGAAATAAATACAATAGAGATTTTTAAAAATAGGAAAAAAATCAACAAAACCAAGAGCTGGTTCTTTGGAAGCGTAAACAAAGCTGACAAACCCTGGGCCAGGCTCACCAGGAAGAAAAGAGAATCCAAATAAACAAAATAAGAAATGATAAAGGAGAAACTGCAACCAACACCTCAGAGATACAAAAAAAAAAAAAAAAGAATATTATGAACAATTATATGCCAACAAATTTGACAACCTAGAAGAAATGGACAAGCTTCTAGAAACATACAGGCCACCAAAACTGAATCAAGAAGAAATAGATAATTTGAACAGACTGATCACTAGAAGTGAAATAGAATCTGTAAAAAAAAAACCACTCCCTACAAACAGAAGTCCAGGACCAGATGGCTTCACAGGCCAATTCTACCAAACATACAAAGAAGAACTTATGTCAATCCTTCTCAAACTCTTCCAAAAGATTTAAGAGGAGGGAACACTCCCAAAGACATTCTATGAAGCCACCATCACCTTGAGACCAAAACCAGACGAATATACAACCAAAAAAGAAAAGTAGAGGCCAACAACTTTGATAAATATAGATGCAAAAATTCTGAACAAAATATTAGCAAACCGAATCCAACAACACATAAGAAAAATCATACACTACGAACAAGCTGGATTCATCCCAAGTTCACAAGGATGGTTCAGCATATGCAAATCAATATGATAAACCACATCAAGAAAAGACAAAAACCACATGATCATCTCAATAGATGCAGAAAAATCATTTGATAAAATTCAACATCCATACACGATAAAAACTCTTACCAAAGTGCGTATAGAGAGAACATATCTCAACATAATAAAAGCTATTTATGACAAACCCACAGCCAATATAATACTCAATGGTGAAAAGCTGAAAGCCTTCCCACTAAAATCTGGAACATGACAAGGATGACCACTCTCACCACTTCTATTCAACATAGTATTGGAAGTCCCAGCCACAGCATCAGACAAGAAAAAGAAATAAAGGTATCCAAATTGGAAGGGAAGAGGTAAAATTGTCATTATACACAGATGACATGATACTATATAGAGAAAACCCTAAAGACTTCACACAAAACTACTAGAACTGATAAACGAATTCAACAAGGTAGGAGGATACAAGATTAACATATAGAAATAGGTTGCATTTCTTTACACTAACAATGAAATACCAGAAAGGGAATGTAAAAAAAAAATACCTTTTAAAATCACATAAAAAATCTTAGGGATGAACCTGACCAAAGAGGTGAAAGACTTAAATACTGAAAACTATAAAACATTAATAGAGGAAATCAAAGATGATTCAAACAAATGGAAAGATACCTATGCTCTTGGATTGCAAGAATATTGTTAGTATGTCCATACTACCCAAAGCAAACTACAGATTTAATGTGATCCTTGTCAAATTATCCATGACATGTTTCCAGAACTAGAACAAATAATCCTAAAACTTATATGGAACCATAAAAGACCCAGAATGGCCAAAGCAATCCTGAGGGAAAAGAACAAAGCACAAGGCATAACTCTCCCAGACTCAGACAATATTACAAAGCTAGAGTAATCAAAACAGCATGACATTGGTACAAAAACAGACATATGGATCACTGGCACACAATAGAGAGACCAGAAATAAGCCCACACACCTAAGGTCAATTAATCGTCAGCAAAGGAAGCAAGAATATACAATGGGAAAAAGTCTCTTCTGCAAGGGGTGTTGGGAAAGTTGGACAGCCACATGTAAATCAATGAAATGAGAACACATCCTCACACCATCCACAAAAATAAATTCAAAATGCCTTAAAGACTTAAACATAAGACATGACACTGAAAAAAGACATTCACAGAAAGACAGACAAGATGAAAAGGCAGAGGTCTATGTACCAGATGAAGGGACAAGATAAAACCCCAGAAAAACAACTAAATGAAGTGGAGATAGGCAACCTTCCAGAAAAAGAATTCAGAATAATGATAGTGAAGATGATCCAGGACCTTGGAATAAGAATGGAGGCAAAGATCGAGAAGATGCAAGAAATGTTTAACAAAGATCTAGAAGAATTAAAGAACAAACAAACAGAGATGAACAATACAATAACTGAAATGAAAAACACACTAGAAGGAATCAATAGCAGAATAACTGAGGCAGAAGAACGGATAAGTGACCTGGAAGACAGAATGGTGGAATTCACTGCTGTGGAACAGAATAAAGGAAAAAGAATGGAAAGAAATGAAGACAGCCTAAGAGACCTCTGGGACAACATTAAACATAACAACATTCACATTATAGGGGTCCCAGAAAGAGAAGAGAGAGAGAAAGGACCAGAGAAAATATCTGAAGAGATTATAGTCGAAAACTTCCCTAACATGGGAAAGGAAATATCCACCCAAGTCCAGGAAGCACAGAGTCCCATACAGGATAAACCCAAGGAGAAACATGCCAAGACACATAGTAATCAAATTGGCAAAAATTAAAGACAAAGAAAAATTATGGAAAGCAGCAAGGGAAAAACGACAAATAACATACAAGGGAACTTCCATAAGGTTAATAGCTGATTTTTCAGCAGAAACTCTATAAGCCAGAGGGAGTGGCATGACATATTTAAAGTGATGAAAGGGAAGAGCCTACAACCAAGATAACTCTACCTAGCAAGGATCTCATTCAGATTCAAGAGAGAAATCAAAAGCTTTAGAGACAAGCAAAAGCTAAGAGAATTCAGCACCACCAAACCAGCTCTACAACGAATGCTAAAGGAACTTCTCAAAGTGGGAAACACAAGAGAGGAAAAGGATCTACAAAAACAAACACAAAACAATTAAGAAAATGGTAACAGGAACATACATATCAATAATTACCTTAAACGTGAATGGATTAAATGCTCCAACCAAAAAACCCAGGCTTGCTGAATGGATACAAAAACAAGACCCATATATATGCTGTCTACAAGGGACCCACTTCAGACCTAGGGACACATAAAGACTGAAAATGAAGGGATTGAAAAAGATAATCCATGCAAATGGAAATCAAAACAAAGCTGGAGTAGCAATACTCATATCAGATAAAACAGACTTTAAAATATTTAACAAGAAACAAGGAAGGACACTACATAATGATCAAGGGGTCAATCCAAAAAGAAGATATAACAATTATAAACATATATGCACCCATGATAGGAGCACCTCAATACATAAGGCAACTGCTAACAGCTATAAAAGAGGAAATTAACAGTAACACAATTTATGTGTTATGACAGTAACACATAATAGTGGGGGACTTTAACACCTCACTTACAGCAATGGACAGATCATCCAAAATGAAAATTAATAAGGAAACACAAGCTTTAAATGACACAGTAGACCAGATAGATTTAATTGATATTTATAGGACATTCCATCCAAAAACAGCAGATTACACTTTCTTCTCAAGTGCGCACAGAACATTCTCCAGGATAGATCACATCTTGGGTCACAAATCAAGCCTCGGTAAATTTAAGAAAATAGAAATCATATCAAGCATCTTTCTGACCACAACACTATGAGATTAGAAATCAATTACAGAGAAAAAAACGTAAAAAACACAAACACATGGAGGCTAAACAATATGTTACTAGATAACCAAGAGATCACTGAAGAAATCAAAGAGGAAACCAAAAAATACCTAGAGACAAATGACAATGAAAACACGACGATCCAAAACCTATGCGATGCAGCAAAAGCAGTTCTAAGAGGGAAGTTTATAGCTATACAATCCTACTGCAGGAAGCAACAAACATCTCAAACAACCTAACATTACACCTAAATGAACTACAGAAAGAAGAACAAACAAAACCCAAAGTTAGTAGGACAGAAGTCAAAAAGATCAGAGCAGAAATAAATGAAATAGAAACAAAGAATACAATAGCAAAAATCAATAAAACTAAATTCTGGTTCTTTGAGTAGATAAACAAAATTGATAACCCATTAGCCAGACTCATCAAGAAAATGAGGACTCAAATCAATAAAATAAGAAATGAAAAAGGAGAAGTTACAACAGCGCCATAGTTACAACATAGTTAAACCACAGAAATAAAACAAATAAAAGGAATACAAATTGGAAAAGAAGAAATCAAATTTTAACTGTTTGCAGATGACATGATACTGAACATAGAGAAAACTAAACATGCCACCAGAAAACTACTAGAGCTAATCAATGAATTTGGTAAAGTTGCAGGATACAAAATTAATGCACAGAAATCTCTTGCATCCCTATA